>NC_051154.1:30874751-31164751 GCF_013339745.2 Dermacentor silvarum
ATAAACCTACCAGAAATTGGGCTATATTACAACTCAACAAGACTCAAAGTTCGCGTGTGTCTTGTTCGATCCACCTGCCCTCGAGAAGTCTGAGCATTCAGATACGAAGCGAAAACTGAAAAACAAGGTTACATATGAAATAGACAACGATGACAATGACGCTACATCCTCGCAAGAAAAAGTGCTCGGTGAATGTGTAGGAGTCCTATAATTAACCGTGACTCATTCTGAAATTAGCTGGAACAGGACCGACAGAACTCGCTCCCTGTGCAAGTACATGAGTGCTCAACTGAACCACGAAACGCTAGTGAAAATACTTCCAAAACTAAGAGCAAATCGTTCAGATACGCGCGAGCGCAGTGACACTCAAACTGCAAAATAGAGAAGCAGGCTTTGAGGGGAGGCGTTTTCGATACATGACGATGCGGTGAAGCCTTAGTTGCAGTTAATTGTACTTGGCTATAGTAATACAGTTTCGCTTTGCTCTCTGGTGAGAATCTCTTTTCATGCCATATATCTATATATATTTCCATTTACTTATAATTTGTTTATGTCAGTTAAGAACTACGGATAATTTTCCCTATGCTGTCCTTAGTGTCATTGTTTGCTAGCTTCTTATAATATGACAAAGAAAAATCGGGCTCCTCGGTTTACTTTATTCTCGTTCATATATATATATATATATATATATATATATATTATTCCCTATTAGCTATTTGCGTAGTGGTGTGCGCATGTATATAGACAAAGAGTTATAATATAGAAGACAAAGACCGTCTGTTCTATATATAGAAAAGAAAAGTAAACCTAATTAGGCATTTATGGAAGTATCCATAATTAGCGCTGACGTCTCTGTCACGGATGAATAAACGCGAGGAAAACTTTTTTTCTTTAGTTATAACTTAAATTCAAATGCATAATTATGGAGAGAGAGAGAAGCTTTTACAGTGCTGGCTGAATTTTGAATCGGGGATGTGCGGGGTAATAGCGGTTGAAGTTAGCAATAAGAAGAAGAAGAAGAGGAAGGAAAAAGAATAGAGCCATCAGGAGTAGAAACAGCCGCATGGGTTTGAAGAAAAACGCAACAAAACGGTTGGACCTCTTTATCTAATCGCCACACTTAGCAGTAGACTTTCATGACGTCAACGTTCATTAAAAGTTATGCCCCCTCACCTTTGCAGAAAGAAATTATTAAAGAATGCGCTGCATTGTTCGTGAACTGCTAAAACTTAAACACACACACACACAGACACACGCACACACGCACACGACGTGAGGCGAAGCAGTTTAGTTGCGTTTTTTTTTTTTTCGGACACTATTCGCAGTTCTTGAGTGTAAACAACGGGAAGCGCTCCTGATGGACAATTGATGTTACCCGGCGTCTTCTGCATGAGTCAGGATGCCAAAAGGAGCCGCTACTTTCTCTCTCCAAAACCAAAGCGCCGTCTGGGATAATTTGGTGACCAAAAAGCTCGCAGCGTTCTGCCACAACATTGCGTTCTGTGTTTAGGTGGTGAAGGTCATTCTTGTGTTGACGAATTCTTTCCGGCAAGTTTTTAGTCTTGCCAATAGACGACTAGGGGCATTCGGTTCTTTTCTTCCTTCTGAAGGTGCGGGGTCGAGCAAATAGTTTCGGCGCTCTTGACGAGTCTTCGGACTACAGAAAACTACAGAAAGTGAAGATATCGTACTGTATGTGCCGGTTTTCTGAATACGGAAAGACAGGTTCGGTCGCTCTTTTTTTTTAAATTGTTCAAAATAAATTTGGTTGGAGTTTTCTTTGCTCTTTAATTGTTGTGTTATCATGGCAGGCCAGTTGCAGATTCATTATCAGACAACGACAATTCCGAGTACACTCTTGTTGTCTAGGGGTCTTAATTATCTTGTTTACATTCCAAGAGCAAAAGAAAAGGAGCTGCAGAAGGACTTGTTGTTGGGCAAGTTGGTGTTTGCTTAACGACATATTGTAGCGCAAAGACACAATTACAAAGAAGATACAAAGCCTGTGACGTGCGTCTGTGTATCTTCTTTGTAATTCTGCCTTCGCGCTACATTATGTCGTTAAAAAAAAGAAAGGAAAGAGTACTGGCAACTCCTTTATGCGAGAATAACTGACCGTCCCATAGTTAACTACATTTTTGAGAGCTCTGGTACACTTTTCGGTGCAGTACTTTCACTTTGCTTGTGCTCGATTGGAGTGAACGTGCTACAGCATAGGGTACCAGAACCGTCTAATGCCCAAGTAAATATAGGCAAGGAGTCAGTCCTGCAAACGTAATGCTCCAACATTCCTTTCTTTTTAGAGCATAACTTTTACAACTATGCCACATGATGTGCGGTAAATTACTGGTTTTAAGCATGCGCATGTTCAACAGCGGTAATTTAAGGCGTTCTACTATGGTGTGTCAAAAATTATAAACCGGAAACTCGCCTCTGGTTAACCTCACTGCCTTTCCTGTCTCTCCCCCTCTCTCTTTGAGGCAGACAGGTGGGTGTTTAAACGAGTGATTCAGAGAACATAGTAACAATATTGTCAAGGTTCCGTCCAATGGTTTCCTAGTGTTTCTATGCGGCATAAGTAGCTGCTCCTCCAGATGGAGATGCGGACAAAGCATTAAATAAATGCCTTGTCCTTCTTCTTCCTCCAGCTTGGAAAATACGCTCGTATTGGGCAAAAAGCAACTCTGAGGGGATAAAATTAATCGTAGAAACAAAAAAAAACACTTATTCACAGATCAGCGCATCAGCAAACCATCCATGTAATTGACGGTTGAGGAACTTTCATATTTACCGTGCCTGGATAATTGTTTGTCATATGAAATGTATCGCAGCTTTTGGTGGTTGTTAGCGGCTCTTGTAAACTTCCGTAATTTTTTTTTTGTATTCAGTACTTTCGCTCAAGACACGTATTGACACGTGCTCTTGTGACAGATACTGCTATATGTTATTAGTACAACTGATCCAGTAATAAAGTTTCCTTGTTGAAAGTAAGCGCTGCGTCGTTCGTGCTGGTGTCTATGTTCCCGTGTTGCGCTACACTTCTTTCTATTTCGATATGACTGACCAATATATTCCAATCTGTTTTTATTGAACTCCAGGTGGTCCAAATTTCCGGAGTCCCCCACTACGGCGTGCCTCATAATCAGATCGTGGTTTTGGCACGTAAAACCCCAGAATTTAATTTTAATTTTTTCCAATCTCCTGGCATCAAATTTACGTAACCGCCGATGCAAGCATCGGGCGGTGACCCGTATATAGCCCGTTGTTTGAAAAGCCCAATCAAACGCTCTCATCGTTTATGGGAGATTACATTTGCTTTTTGCTTGCTTTAAAAGTCAATAACGTTGCCTACCGTGACAAGTTTTTCTTATCTAATTGGCTGACGAGAGGCGAGGAGCGCGCATAAGTGGAGAGGGTTTTGGTGTGGCCGAGTTAGCGCAAAGAAAGTTGATAACAGCATGAGGAGGGTGGTGTCGGCGTCTGCGATTGGCTTGCTTCCCCTGGCCTAGCTTGCGGTGGTTGGTCGAAAATCGCAGCGGCGTGCAACGGGAATGTTAAAAATGCCGCTAAAACACATCCTTAGCAAAGAAGAATTGGTAGAGCATTGCCGTATAAATGCTGAAAGAGCTTGGCAACGTTATACTGCCGCGCATTTTTTTTTATTTTAAGCAAATAAATTCGGTCTCCCCGGCAGCTCCGCGTAGCCAGTGCCACACTGATCGGCGGGCAGCAATTTTCTATTCCTTTTGGAACGGGGCAGACTCCAGCTATTCCGCGAAAAATTCAGTTTTGTTCGGTATATTAATGAATATTTAATACGTAAACATCACTTTGACGTCGTGAATTTTCGCGGTTTTGTGACATCGCATGACAGACAGGCGAAGTGGGTGCAGCCCGAAAACGTTTGACCAATACTGGAGGGATAATGGCGAAAAGGCGTAGAATTGGAACTATTTATTTTCCTTTAGTTCGGTCAAATCATGCATAACCAATGTGGACTCGTCATACAAGCTGGGGAGTTTTCGCGGTTCTCGTAACGTCGCGTGACAAACAGGTGAAGTGGGGATGGGCCAAACAAAATGTTTGATCAATCGTGGTGTGCTGATCGCACAAATGCAACAAAAACAGTTTGGAATAGCTTTACGTTATAGCGCCCCAACAAACTCCCATCGTGACCTTCGCCGTATAGCCAAAGTTGCTAATACGTAGTCGTCTGTGTCTCGATGCACGTACTGTGCGGCCTACGCTGTAAACAGTAACTTTCAAAAACATACAGCGGAAAAACCGAGCGAATTTAAAATTCCTTCCACACACAGTGGCGTGGCACGGGACCTGCGATTTCGGAAGAAGTAGAGAAATTGTTACTGAATAGTTAATGCGTCGGAGCCACCGCTTGACTCGACGTTTTCTTCTGGATGCAGATGAATTCTTTAAAGCGGAACCGTCTTCTAATCCTTCTAGTGCGGTAGTTGTGCGCCCGTGTCCCTTTTTGCTTCGAATCTTAACAGCAAAACTGAGCATGAACAAAGACAAGTCAGAGCTTGCAGTTCGTGGAAAAATAAAAAAAAGGGTGGCATGGAGGGTTTCTACACTTGTGGAGGCTCTTGTTCTCCACAATAAACACTGAAACTTTTGCTATCGTTCTGTTCGACGTCACAAACCTTGTTCTGGCGCGTGCAGCGTCGTTAAAACTTGATGCCGCCTCCGCGCTTTAGCCGCGCCTGCGGGCTACGGGAAGCGCGCACACGTGCGTGCCCCGTGTATCACGCACGTCGGCAGACGCGGTAGTCCCTTCGCAGATCCCGGCCGTCGAGTGGCGCCCCAATCGCGATGAAATATTCACGAGGAAAGTGCGACCCGTTTCGATCCCCCTTCACCCTACAAGTGATACGAGTGTCACCCGCCAGAAAAGGAGCGTCAACGAATAAAAGGCTAGCGACTGACGCGTGGCGGCTGCCCCTTTTGCGTGATGCAATTTCTCGAATACTACCGAACGCGTACCGGATTCATTCATTCGATAAAAAGGTGAAAAAGGTGAGGGTAGGAAAGGGAATGAAATGCGGCAGCAGCGAAACAGGAGAAGAAAACGGAAAATTATCCACGCGCAGACACTGCATCATTATTAAGGCGAAAGCCTTAGATGGGTCATGGGTCGAAAAGTCCGAAGACCGTTCGGCGTCATGGCACCAAAATTCAAGTGACGTCTCAGGTGACGTCTCAGACTAATCTAGATTAAAGAAAATGTTATCGTGAGTCGAAGCAAGTTCGAAATGACTATGGAAACTACGAACATAGCCGCATTTGGTTACGCATGCACCAGTAAGCCATACATTTCTTTATCAATAAAAGAATGTCATTACCTCTGTTGGCGTTGAACTGACACCCTCCTAAATAATCAACGTGACCACAAAAGTGTCTGTGTGTGGTTTTCGTGGTTGTGTTCATATTTGCCTAGCAATGTACACGCGTCTTCTGACGTTTTGAGGAGTAAAGTAGGCCTGCGAGGAGTGGAAATAACTCTGTTGTCGAAAGTTAGCGCTGTGTGTTTGTCTAATGTGCCTGTCCGTGTCCCTCTCATTCTGCCTGCGCTACAAGAAAGTAGACGAACGGAAAAGAAAGAGAAAGCCACGACCATTCTAACGTACCATTAACCATGCAGAACCAGTGGCGATGTCTAGGCGACAGAAACAGCGAACAAGTAAAGAGAAAACAAGTAATAGGAAGTAACAACGCATTCGAATGAGAATTTCAAGTAATTTAATGAATGTCTCGTGAGCACGCAGGCTTTCGCCTTCATCCTCTTTAGCGTAAGCTAAAGTGACTGTCAATTTTTTTTTCTCACGATCGCTGGCAGAGTTACGGCGCGAAGTGATGCTAGAGTTGGCAACAATAGAACGTCGGGCTGGTCAGATCACCGCACATGCAATTGTATTGAAATGCTCTCACTTAAAAATTGGGCGGAACCACTCTGTTATTTAAAATGGCGCTGTAACTATAGTTCTGCATGCGTACTACGCAGATGCGAAACCGCATGCAGTATCAGTCCGAGAGCGATTTCTACGAATGCAGGCATAACTTCTCTCATCGCCAAGCTATCGAAAATACGTTTGACTGGCACATATCGTGAGGAAGCCGACATAACCATGCACTGACCAGTATGTCCGGCCCTCCGTGGATAAAAAGTCTGCTTTGCTGCTGTAATGTAAATGGCCTAAAAGCAGAATGTAGTTTACACATGATAGTTGTCGTGTAATGCGTGTACGTGAGAGTAGAATTCAGCTAGCGGCTAAAGGTTTCCTAAGGCGGGCATATCTGAGGCCGTATTCGCGATGATTGTTTGTTCTTAAGAACTGTCATTGACAGGCCGTTTCTGCTGATGATGTGTTCGCTGTCATGATTGGCAGGCACCTGTTGCTATGAGCTGTTTTAGCGTGCGAACGGCGTTTTGAATACAGGGTGTATACAGGAAAGCCCGAGTTGGGCAAAGTTGGGGATTTACCCGAGCTCTGGCGGCGCCCTCAGATGAATGAGATAATGGTATCACAGCATAAAATTTAACCCTCGGCACGCCTCCAGTTTCATTGGTTTATCTAGTTTCACCCTTGGGTTATCGTCACTTGGGCGTTCCCTGATGGGCGGTGGAAAAAGAAGTAGTCACGCGGTCAAACAACGGGTGCCTTCTTTCATTTGTTTATTGTTGCACCCAGCGCATTTCACGCGCAAGTAAGGGATAGAAAACATTCATTTTTTAACGTATTCGAAAGAAAGGAAGGGGTTGGCGTGAGAATGCGCCACGTCTGCGCTGTTCGCATTCGACGATCGATAGACAGATAATGTCCGAAAGAGGAGACACACCCGTGACGCGCCCCAGAAAGACTTGGCGAGCGGCTTGCGCCGAGTGCGTAGATAGACAACGGGATATTCACGGGTACTGAGATATTGCGATTTTGCGTTCACTAACAATAAGCGGCCGCTTGATCGTAACATTGCCCTGTCTTCTGTGTTTGAAACGAAGAACTGGCGTGCGCAGAGGTGCGCTCGTGTTGACATACGCGGTTTCATCTCGACATTTTATTGACTGCTGCTTTCGCGCGTTACGCGCTATCTCTCTTCGCTGACTGCCCTTCGAGCAAACTCAGGCGAGCGACAAACTCGGGACCCCCTGCGTAGCACCCAAGGTCATATAACCTACAGCACACGGTGATGTCAGTAAGTTGCCACTGAAAAAGTTGCTATCATACTTGCATTCCATGCTTATCGACGAAAGCGTATCGTTCACTTCTCAATTGATTATTAAGAGCGGACGTCTTTTCGAGATGTTCGATTGATGACGGTGTATGGAGTTTAATGGAAATGTTCGATTGTAGCAAGTAAAAAGACTACAACTAAAATAGGTCGCTGAAAGTTTCACGCACTCTGCGAAACAAGAAGTTGCTGCCATGTTCGAATACCCGTGCGCCAAGTGACCATTAGCCTTGAAGAGTATAGCGGAAGTACGCAAACGGTATCAAATAACAGCTTTTCAGCATGCTCGACCCCAACTGTGTTCGAGTCACGCGAGATGCCCATAAATGGGCCTCAACTTCGAACGAGACTGAGCGTATGGGCCTTTCCTTGAAACGCTCATTTTATGAACAAGATTACGCCTGCACACACAAAAAAAAGTAATATAAAGTGGGTCACTGTGAGAACCAAGAGAAACCAAAACAACTTTTCTTTGTGGGTTAGCTCACCGAGAGAAACGTTGCAGTAGCAGTACAGCTAAGAAGAGCGGTTTTACCATTGAGCGAAGAAAAAGAAGTGCTTCGAATTCTCTCTCTTTCTTTTTCTTATTGCCATCGCTTCTAGCGCCACTATGGATTCGAGCTCAGACCGGACCGTCGTAACCCAGATCAGCGAGCGAGATAGCCGCTGTGTGTCCGAAGCTGGAGCGTTTAGCCGGAGCTATTGCGTCTGTTTGGATGAGCGACCGATCTTTTGCGGTGGCCAGCATTTACCCTTACGCCGTTGTTGCGGGCACTCAACACAAGGAGCATCTGACGGAAGAAAAGGTCGCGTCTAAAAGGCCACAGAACACCGAAGCACGCAACGGTCAGCTGCGCCCCGAGACGCTATGGCATGAGCCATGCTTTCGTCTATAGTGAGTATACAGCTTTGTAACTGAAAAGCAAACAGCAAAGATTTCCGCGCGTTCTCATTTTTCCATTCTGTTCATGAACTGAAAGGGTTAGTGTATGAATACGCTTACTCCAGTTAATTTTATTGCGCCACGTGGCTTGCACCGATTTATTTATTTATTTATTTATTTATTTATTTATTTATTTATTTATTTATTTATTTATTTATTTATTTATTATTCCCAAGACCTTGCAGCTTTCGTTTTGGTCATACTTTTCATATTTATTTCGTTAAAACTTTATCGCCCGCACACATATTAGTCTCGTTGAACATCTGCCAGCAGCGATCAAGATGTCAATGTACGCAGACGACATATATATATATATATATATGGATGTCAGGTGTGACAAGTCCTCAGATACGTGCAAGACTTCAAGAAGCTGCTACCCTGACAGCTGTGTACCTCCGCAACCAAGGTCTTGCAATCTCGTCAGACAAATGTGCACTGGTGGCATTCACTCGCAAACCAATGACACCATACGCCATCTCTATAAAAGGCCAGATAATTTCTTATGAGAAGACTCACAAATTTTTTGGCATAATCATTGATAGAGATCTCTCATGGAGCACGCACGTGACCTACTTAAAACAGCGCCTGACAGCAATCTCCCAGCTTTTCAAGTTTCTGGGCGGAAAGACTTGGGGGAATGTCATTTTTTCTGGGCTTTTTGAGATACAGTTTGCCCGTGCTGACCAACACTTGCAAGACAAATTTTCATGCTCTACAGGCTATTCAAGCTAGGGCTCTCAGGGTTTGTCTGGGTTTGCCAAAATGCACATCAACAATGGCGACTATTGCAATCGCCCGGGACCAACCAATACAAACAAACATTGCTGTGGAAGTGCTGAGAGTGCACATTAGGCATTTTGCCCGAGCCCGTTCGCATCATCTCGCAACACTACCGTCAGAAAGGCCGCTGGCATCATTCTGTGTTAAGGTTTCGGATTATTACACCCGCCTTCCACCAGGCTTCACCCCTGCAACTAAGCCATCGATTCCTCCATGATATTTGGCGCGACCTGCACTGCACCTAACCTGCACTGCACTGATTAGGTGCACTGCACCTAATCAGGAAAAAATCTGAGCTGTCGTCACCTGCTCTTAAACAACTAACTCTGCTCCTTTTGCACGACAGGTACGCTGACCACGTACATAATTATACTGATGGATCAGCAACTCTCCAGTGTTCCTCTGGAGCCATGGTCTTCTCAGCGAAAGCCACCACCATCAGTTTCAAGGCGTGTCACCCAACGACATCGACGGCTGCGGAACTTGCAGCTCTTCGCGCTGC
The DNA here is from genome assembly GCF_013339745.2 of Dermacentor silvarum. NCBI lineage: Eukaryota > Metazoa > Arthropoda > Arachnida > Ixodida > Ixodidae > Dermacentor > Dermacentor silvarum. The sequence goes on from NC_051154.1 coordinate 30,884,222, forward strand.
ACTTCGTCTCGTCAGCCAAGAACAACCTCGAAGATGGTCAATATTCAGTGACTCGAAGGCAGCAATGCTGTCTTTGCTATCAGCCCTGCGGCGTGGACCACACGAACAAGTGGTATTCGAGGTTAGAGAACTGATCCATACCTTGACTGAGAAAGGACAAAACGTGACATTTCACTGGTTTCCCAGTCACTGCGGCGTCATAGGGAACAAACACGCTGATAACGCTGCTCGGTCGGCCCTTCAAGGCGATGAAGAGGAGTCGATGCCGTTATCAAGGACAGATGCCGCTAGAAATCTTCGAATGCTCACCCGCGATATCACGTTCTTCACGTGGAACACAGGAACTTTTCAAAGCAACCAGCTGCGCCAGCTAGACTCTTCTCTACGCCTTCGCATCCCAGCTGGACTAGAGCACTGCACGGGCTCGGGCTTACCCGAAAGCCCGGGCCCGGCCCGGCCCACGGGCCGGGCCGGGTAGAGCAGTTTTTTCACGGGCTCGGGCCAGGCTCGGGTACGGCGTGTGATTTTTGACCCGGGCCGGGCTCGGGTTTTTTGACGCGGGCCCGGGCCGGGCTCGCGCTTTCTGCGAGTTATTCTCGGGCTTCTCAACTTTGAAAAACATGCATTTTTCGGTCTCGGGCCGGGTTCGGGCCGGTTTCGAGGCGGGCTCGGGCCGGGCTCGGGCTTAAGGTAAAGGGGTGGCGGGCCGGGCCGGGCGGGTAACGTAGATTGTTTCCGGGCCCGGGCCGGGCCCGGGTCTCACCATAAAAGTTTTGATCGGGCTGGGGCGGGCCACCCAATGTAAAAACGGGCCCGGGCCGGGCCCGGGCCGCAAAAATAGGCCCGTGCAGTGCTCTAAGCTGGACTCTGCCGTCGCGAAGCTACCCTGCTTTGCCGAATATGGCTAGTAGTGGCTTTTACCAAGGCTTTTGCTTTCCGAATCGGATGGGCCGACGACGCCTCGTGTGATGACTGTGGTAGCGAGGAGACTCTTCAGCACCTTCTCTGTGACTGTCCTCGCTACAATTTACAGAGACGATCGCTCGCAATCGCGATAGCGCGCTTTGACCAAAGACCTCTAACAGAGGAACTTGTTTTAGAATGCCGACATCACAAGCCATCGCTGCGGAGGGCGACGAGGGCACTGTGGCAGTTTTTAAGACAACAGACTTAACAAACGGCTGTAGCCTGAACAGATGTTTATAGTGCTGAAAGTGCTACTGTGCTGTGCGGTGACAGTATATGCGGCGACAGTGACCGACTGTGATTGTATTGTGTGTCTGTGCTCCTTTCTTTCTCTATCTCTACTTTGCTGTCACTTTACCTCCCCCTCCCCTCTCTCCCCAGCGTAGGGTAGCAAACCAGATCTTCCCATCTGGTTAACTTCCCTGCCTTTCCCCTTTTTTCTTTCTCTCTCTTATCGCCCGCGGGAAAACGAAAAGAAAGAAAACGAGTGTATCCGTCCGCATCAACTGTTATTTTCTTTTTCCTCAAGCCTACAGCAGTACACGTGTCTAAAGATCGCGGGTTATCTCATAAAAGCCCCCTTTACTAAATCTCGCCAGGCTCACGAAATACAACACTACTAAAGGATAAGGTGACTGTTTTAGAACTGCGTTTCTCAAGGTTGTCACGTAATGTTACTCCTATTGTGTTACTTATTTTCATAACAGGGGCGCAGATGCTGCGCACCGTTGATACTCATCTTATTTTGTACCGTGACAAATAAAAAAAAAATAGCGAAGGCCAGATAGGCACACCAGATCCATGTTTTCTCTGACAGAAATTCGAATGAGCTATAAAGGGGTGGTGGGACACCTTCACATTCAACAGATCGACCATTAATGGTCTTTTTAAAGGTTATGTAGAAGAAGGCATTCTAGCCCTGATGCAATGACTGAAAGCAGCCACGCTTCGAGCACTTAACAGTGAGTATAGAAGATAAATGAAAAGTAAAGAAAGAAAAGCACCCTTATCGATGCGGTTTCAGCGGCCGTATTGACTGCTATATATGCGCACGCAATCTGTGCGAAGAGCTACACTAACTGTTTAGCAAGTATGAATGTAGGAAGTTGAAGTGAAACTGCTTTCCGTGATTAAGCTAGAGAGAGAGAGAAATAGAGTAAACTTGTGAATGCCGCTCTCTGCGCGATGATTAGATGATCTCGAACGGGCAAGGATGGGGCCAGTAAAACTAAAGTCGCCATTGCCGCTGTTTAATACGAACAACATCGGGCAATTTGCTAAAATGCGGCGGCGCACGTCTGGAATATTGTCCATTATACGACAGATTACTGTGCGCTGCAGGGCTAAAAATAAAGTGTAGGTCATAGCTCGGCGCTTTCGACATGCAAAAATATTTTTTGACTGGCATCACAAGAAGTCAGGCAATTAAGGTGCAGCGATTTTGCAAATAACACGGCAATATAAAAACGAGCGCCCTATCTCATAGAGATACATTTCATTTTCCCTTCTTTTTCGCCTTTGTTCACTGATTAGGACGCCGCATTAGTGGCACTCGGCACGCCGAAGAAGAGAATACCAAATCAAACGAATCATTGAAAAAGACGCCCCAGTACTTCTTCTTCATAGTATTATATTTTAATGAATAGATTAGAACTAATAAACATATATTTAGCATATTACATAGACGAATCCACTGAATAACTTTCGAATTAGGCATTGCTTGTTGTGTGATATTGTACAATCTGCTTAACTTGAGTGCTCTCAGCGCTTCCTTGGCGCTCTCATCAAACGAAGATTTAGATCTTCGTTTGACCGCCAACACGAAGAAGAAACAGGATATCAGAAAGAAGCGAAGTGGGAGAGCAGTAGTACCAGATCTCAGGGCGAAAATGTAGTTATTTCTTTAGGAAAAGGTAGGAGCGTCAACGCAGTGGTCTGCCCATTGGGATTCATAGACGGGTTTAAGGTTGCTGAGGTTATTGTATTGAGGCACTCACAAAAAATAATAAAAAAAGCTACTGTCGTCGTGAATGAATGAAAAGGCCCGTATAGCAACCGAAAGACATCGTTTTGTGTATGTGCTTAGCTCATGTCCAATGCGCTGGGGAATTCGCAGACTTCACTTCCCTAGCCGTTCGCGCTGGCATTGTGATACTTTCCCTTCTTCAACCTCCTCTCTGTTTGCTGTTACTTGTAGATGGCCAAACAGCGCAGAAAGGAGCGCGAACAATCAGTCTCTTTCAAGATTGGGTCGGGCACTACCAATGTGATAAGGGCGTGTTGAAGTGACAGTAGTCCGATAGAGTGTTTATTTCCATTCATTCTATAGTATCGGTGGCGCGAGAAATTGGACCCGGCGGGTACTTGCGAAAGAGCTAGAAGAAAGAATCCCTGGCAAATCAATGCCAGATGTGGGGCTTCGATAGAACAGGATAAGAAAGGATAAATGGCGAGAAACAAAACGAGCGTGAAACAAGAATAAAAAAAAAAAAGCATTCGCGTTCGTTTTTTAGCGTGCCATTGCTTCTTCTCACATGCCCAAGAACTTCGAGCTCGTCACGGTGACAGCTTTTGCGGGTAGAGAGAGGGTGAAAGAACTACATAAAACACAAGGCGTGACTCAATAACTAAAAAAAGAAAAAAAAGAAGAAAACGATGTGGAGTAGTTTCACTATTTATAGGGGCTGCAGCATTATAAAAGAAAAAGAAAAAACAAAACAAGCATGAGCGCGATATGCGACAAGATAGCATCGGGGAGCGTATCAGGTGCTTTGCAATGCGCCGGGAATTAGAGCGGGGCTTAGTGGCACAGTTAGCAGGAGAAAACACGCGAAATAGACAGAACAGGAACGAATAAATCAAACGTTTTCACTGCTCTCTCAGATCAGCTTTACAAAAGAAGGCAGCCGGGAGGAGGAGTGGAAAGCAAGAGAACCGCCGTTCGCAGTACTTACAGGAATTGAAACTTTCAACGGATATACGCGAGCGACTTAAGGGCAATAAATCAGGCAGGCCCTGCCCTGTCCGGCTTCAGAGCTTTCGTGAACGATTGTGAAGATTTTGCTCATTAAAATGCATCCCTCATCGTGACTCTTAAAGAGCGCGGGCTCGGATGGGCCCCTTTATCTCGCTATTTGATTTGCTCTTGAGATGTTTTCTCTAAAACTGTCCTGTACTGAACTGTAACGGTAAATGTGGTTCAGATAAACTTCAAGTAAGAAATAAAAGTACAGACAAGGACAGAAATAAAATACTAGTGATAAGCTATGTTACTTGCCTGCTGCTAATTTAACCAACTAATAAACATTTTATACGTTCCTTGGCGTTTAAATTGTTCATTACAAAACAGCGGCACTCTAATGTTTTACTTCTAAACATATTTTGCTTGCTCAGCACCCCCTGTTAATCCGGGGTCGTGTTTTGTAACGGTCCACTTCATTTTACATACTTTCGGCCCTTCGTGATTAGCTCGATCGCCTCCGCGCAGCCGTTCTCGCCTGGATCGGCTACTCGGCCGGGTGGATGTTAAAATAAGAATAGAAAATGCAATAGATTGTTACAAAATACAGCTATTGGTTTCGTTTGCAGGTACTGTTTAATGTACAAATACAATACCTGGGATCTTGTCGACCTAGCTTTCGGAGTAACACAAGCTCACTCAGAGCTGTAAATCTTAGGCGCCGAGTTTGCCACGTTGGTGTATTCGAATTAGAGTTGGAAAGGTTTCTTTAGTTATTAGTTTGCAAACAGAAAAAAAAATGGCAAGGGGTTTAAAAGGAGTCTCATTCTGTGTGCCTTGACGAAAAATCTGGCCCCTACGCAATGTGGGTCTTCGTATGCAAACAGGCTCTCCTCGATACAGAATAGCTCACGAGAAAAGGGAGAGTACAAGGGAGCGCGGAAGGAGCTGCGCCACACACACAACCATCAGTCACCCGGACAGTGGCTCCTCCGGGGTCATTATGCGCGCCCTTCTTGCGGAAAGGGCCGGTCGCCAGGAAGCGGGCCAGCCTTCGTCCGCAGTCGCAAAGGCCGCGTGGCAACCCTTTTGTCCTTACAAGCCCCGACAGTGTCCTTTTCGTCGTCGTCGGCGCGTGACCGCCGGCCTCTGCGGCGCGACGCGGCCTGCATCCGTCCTGCGCCTCGCGCTGCCGGACGCTCATGTTTAATTCAGGCGCCGGGCGCCCTCTCGTGCTGCCCGCAGCAGTCATCACGGCAAATCGATGCGGTCGTCCCGATGGGCGCCATTTTTGAACGCCGGCATCGCCACGGGGCCCGGCAGCGGCCACTCACGTTGCGCACCGCCGACCTGAGCAACTTGCGTCTCTGACCGCGCAGGGCACCTGCGACGCCCCCATCCGAAGCCACTACTGCTTGCGCGCTGGACTTGGCAGCCACGGGAAGAAGCCGACACCCGCGGTGCGCAGCCGGACATTTCTTTCTCGTGATCAGACGCGCGGCTGTGTCCCGCGCTACGGCTGCCCGTGGCTGCGAGTCGCGCCGTCCTACTAGCAACCAGGCTCGCGCAGAGTGCGCCCGCAACTAAGGAGCAAAGAAAACAAAAGCAAGTCCCCAAAACAAGGGCCACCGTGCAAGTATGAGAAAAAAGACCAGCCATCCCAAAAAATATTGCTTTTATTCAGCCAAGACTACAGAGCAACCATGCTGGCCTACGAAGTCTACCGCAAGCCGGCCAGAACAAAAGCTCTCGACGCTAAGGCAGCACAAAGAACCAAAAGCGAATTCGGCGGCTCCTTACCTACGAAGTCCATGGCGGTGCCGATGTGACGGGACGCAAAACAACTAGCAACGCGCGCTGCTCGGCACTCGGCTTCCGCGACACATCCGGACAACAAAATGCGCGGCCGCTGCTGCGAGAAAGCGCAGCCGTACTGCGGCACACGGAGCGCGCTTCGCGCGGCCGCCGCCAGTGCGGCGCCACGCGCCTCGCCCCGGTTGCCAGCCGACGGCACGCGAGACGCTCCGGCGCTCCACGAGGCGCCGCTAGCGTGCTCGCCGATCGAGACCGGGCTTCCGGATAGGAAAGCCGGGGGTTCGAGCGACCTTGGCACTGGGTCAAGGGTGGCCAAGAATAAAAGTTTTTCCCCCCACCGGCAGTGGCCCTAATGCGCCACCCGGGCGGACCAAGTGCTAGCTGCCGCCCGACGGGACACAATAGGGCAACAGCGCTCATTAGCCGCGTTCGCGCCTTCCGCACGTCGGCTTGCTGAGGGTGCTTGCGCTCTGTCGGGACGCGTCCCGTGCTTTTATTGATGGCCCTGTGCCCCGGGATTAGGTGTGGGAACCCTTTTCCCGAACAAACCTTCGCACGATAAAACGCCCAGAGTGTGTGCCACATGATAAGCAACTCGAAGCTGGCTTTTCCGCACGACGTCGGTCAATGTAACAAAGCCCGCTTTCGGAAATATTGAGGGGTTGCGGTACTAGTTAGGCTATCGCAGCTGCAGAGGCTGAAAACTGGGAAAGGAATGCTTGAGGACACATCGCATAAGATGTCTCACTTTGTTAATCATGAGAAAAATGTTGCATAGTGGACGTAGTAAAATACAACGAAGAACTTAGGTACGGACTTTCAGCAAACCGAAGTTTGGTATATTCGTGGAACTTTGTCTTCATAGCAAGAGCATCGGTGCTTTGGTCGACGTCTATTTGCGCGTAACCCACAACGAGCACGCTAGGCATCTTGATCTTTTCGGCACATATTTTCTTATACGAGAGCTAAAGAAACCACACGCACGTCTATACTTATGACTCGACTACATCGACCAGTTCTGGCGGTGCTGTGGTTATACTGACAAGAAGAATAACACTACGATTCAAGACACACATGTTACGATGTCTACGGCGGCAGAACTTACGGTTCTCTGCAATAATTTCACACGCGCACAATATTTCACGGGTCAACATTCCCCAGTTCATGCCTTACATCTGAGCCAGCTGGGGCACACCATCCGAAAACCTGCGCCAGACTTCCTCCTGATGCACCACGTCCGCCACATCTAAGGGGCGATGGAACCCGTCGCCAATACGCCACTGCTGAGTGCAAACTCCACAAGCGGGCACGACTCGGACTATAGTCATCATGCAATAAAGTTTTCTTCTTCTCATCTTCATGTTCCCCCATTCCCTTACGCCAAACGTAGGGTAGCCAACCAGACGCTTTTCTTGGTAGCATTTCTGCCTTCTTCATTTCTTTCCTCCTCGTCCTTCTTTATCTACATTATTTATTTGTTCCTACAGTTTTTACCTGAGACAGGAAATTGTCGTGAGAGCCTTACCATTCAAGCGACATCTTCGAAAGAACGAGTACTTCACTCTTGTATTCGTCACACATACCCTATAATTGTCGACGTGCGTCAACTAATATCGAAGCTAGTGAAGCGGAGAAAAGATGTGTCACTGGGGATTTTAGCAGCACTTAATGGTTTCTCAGATTTATATTTGGGCTACCCCATTAATAGGCTTCACGCTATCCTTGAAGGTAACAAGCGGATGTCAGCGCCATCCAGTGAACATGTGAAAATGCGAGCTCTAGGAGAATACTAAAAAAGACGAAGCGGACGCGTTCAGCCATTGTCATTACACGTAGAAGAAAAAAAAGTTTAATTTGGGCCACTTTCGGAACTGGGCGGGTGACGTGCTAGAACACAAACAAGGCACGGATGCCACCTCTATTCAGTACGCAGATGTTGAGAGGGCGTTAGCCAATCGTGGCATCTGCTGGAGTGATCGCGCTCTCCAGGATCGGTATTCTCCGCTGGTGTACGTAGCATCGGCGGAGTGGCTGACAGGTAGAATCCCGGACTGCCCATCTACTGGTCGTAAGTTCGAATCCTCACGGCACAATGACAATTGTTTGTTTCTGTCCTAGTAATTTTCTCACATAGGATTTTTGAATTCTAGCAACCGACGTTGGCGGACACTTTGGACACGGAAACGACCAGGGGAACGAGCCCTAACAGCAATCGTCGTAAAATGTAAACTTCCCGTGTCCGCAGAAATTGCGTTCGCTTGTTCCTCTTGCATTTAATTATAGACTTCCACCGTTTTTTGCGCTGATCTGATCTACTCTTCGGTTATTGCTTAGCATTCGATTTTCGCGCTACAATTTTTGTTGCGCAGATATACACTTCTTCTTGTCCCCCCCCCCTCCTTTTTTGAGTGTGTGTGTGGCTTCCACTATGATGACATAAAACGTTATTTATGCACCACTCACCATCCTCACGTGATCCCGGTATGGAGTGCCCTTTTTCTCTGGACGAACTTGAAGCTGCGCTTGCTTTATGCAGGCGTTCCTCAGCGCCAGGACCAGGTGAAATTACATACCGCGCTCTGTGTAACCTTGGTGAACGAGCTCGAACGGCCCTCCTGCTCCTGGACATTTGGTCATACCGTCCAATCGCGCTTGCAAGTAGTGTAGGAAAAGTAATAAAACTGATGGTTCTAACGTGAGTGGAGTGGTACCTAGATCACTATAAAATTTACCCAGACACGTTGACAGGATTCAGCCGTGGCCGTTCGTCTTTAGACAACGTTGTCAACTTGGTAACGTATGTCGAATTCCAGAAGGCTTGTAAACGCTTGTCTGCTGCCTTGTTTCTAGATGTTAAAGGGGCTTGCGACAACGTAACCCATGAAGCCATCCTTAAAGCTCTAGAAGTAATAGGACTTGGTGGCAAGACATACCTCTGGCTTCGCAGCTGCCTACATACAGATGCGATCATTCTACATGCTCACCGGTGATGGCCCGACACTCCAGTATTACAGTAGCCGCGGTGTCCCTCAAGGCGGAGTACTAAGCCCAACACTCTTTAATCTAACCCTTATTGGACTAATCGAGAACCTGCCAAGCACCGTTCGACTTTCTATATACGCCGACGACATCTGTATTGGGACGTCGGGGGTGACACGGCTTCAATTTCGCGCTCGGCTTCAGAAGGCGGCCTCATCGACATCATCCTACCTTCGTAAACAAGGACTGGAGGTGACGTGGGAAAAGTGCGCAGTGGTGGCATTTACCCGGAAGCTAATGTATGCATACGGCATATCAATCAACCGACAAGTGATATCGTTCCGCAGGAGTCACAGGTTCTTGGGAGTTGTGATTGGGGATGTGATCTGTCCTGGACTCCTCACGTCAACCACGCAAAAAAGCGCCTGGTGGATATTTGTCATCTGTTCAAGTTACTTTCAGGAAAAAACTGGGGGGTATCCACACAATCTATGTTACAGCTATACAGGGTGTTGTTTGTTGGGTTCCTCCGGTACAGCCTACCTGTTATATCTAACACCTCCAAAACTAATTTGCGTACAATTCAGAGCATTCAGGCACAAGCTCTTAGGATATGCCTTGGAGTACCACGCAGTGCGTAAACGGCTGAAACTATCGCCATTGCTTAAGATTATTCAATCACGACGCACATGGGCGTCGAGACAATGCGTGCACATGTCAGGCACATTGCCCGGACTCTTTGCCACCACCTCGCCGCACTCACCGTGGAAAGACCCCGCACGTCATATAGCACAACTGTCAGTGCATATCGGGCCTCGATTACATCGGGGTACGCATCTGCGGCCAGGCCGGTGTCTTCTCCATGGTGTTTGTGCCGTCCCGAAGTACAACTCTGAATTCCAGGACTTCAGAAAAAGTAAGATCTATCACCGTCTGCCCTAAAGCAATTGAGCTTACTCCTGCCTGTTGTACGAGAGATACAGCAGTCACGTGCACGTCTATACGGACGGATCGACTACACAGACCAGTTCTGGCGCTGCTGTGTTTATACCGACGAGAGGACTAACAATGCGATTCAAGACGTCACATGTCACGACGTCCACGGCTGCAGAGCTCACGGCTCTGCACAATGCACTTCAATTTATTGACGCAGAGAGTCCTGGTACATGGGCCGTGTTTTCCGACTCGAGACCGGCTTTACACAATATGCAGGCAGTTCTCCGTCGTGGAGCTCACGAACAACTCACGAACTAAATTGTCAAACTGCACCACGACGTCAAAGAGAAAAGCCACGAAATTATTTTCCAGTGGTTCCCTGGCCATTGCGGATCAGTGGAAACGATCACACAGACAAAGCTGCCCGAGAGTCACATCAAGAACTACAGAGCGTTCCCATTCCTCTTTCCAGGACAGACGCTGCAAGGCAGCTTCGTCACCTGGCACGCAAGCTATCTTTAACTGAGTGGAACACCCCAAATATAAGGCGCACCAGGCTACACGAACTGAACCCTTCGCTCCAACTCCGACCTCCACCCGAGATTCACCGACGTGAGACATCGCTTCTATACCGGCTGTGGTTGGGAGTGGCTTTCACGAAGGCGTACTGGGGGGTGCTTTGATTGGAATGACCGAAAGTGCTACGTGCGACGTCTGCGGCAGCGAAGAGAACATCGAACATTTATTGTGACACTGCGATCGATTTCAGTCGGAAAGACAAACCTTATCGAACGCATTGCGACGACTTGAGAATCGGCCGTTGTCCGTGCAGATGCTCCTTGAAGACCGTCCCTATCGCTCGTCGGCCCACAAAGCTGTGAAGGCACTGTTGTCTTTCTTGAGGGCGACTGGGCTATGTGAACGCCTTTGAATTGCTCAGGCCCTCCGCGTGCGTGTGGGAGCTCCCCGTGTCCTCCCCCCCCCCCCCCCTCCTTCCTCTATCTCAACTTTCTATTCCCTCTTTCCCGTCCCCCAGAGTAGGGTAGCCAACCAGATGCATTTCGGGTGAGCATCATTTCCTTCTCTCTTTCTCTCCTCCTCCTGTGCGTGCTTTATGATTTTCTTGGTAAACAAGAGCCAATGGCATAAAGGAGCGAACATTTACGAACGCATCTAAGCTCGAAAACACAGATAACTATATTAGAATTTTGGGACTCAATTCAGAAAGCTTTTCGCTCGTAAGTGCTGTTTTTAGTTGGCAGCCGTTTTCGCTAATAATGTGTCCGTCATCACAATGGCTGGCATCTGCTCTTACAAACAGTTCTAGCGTAAGTACTTTTTGTGGGTACGATTGACAAAACAATTGGTACCAATCGTCATAGCGAACATAACATTAGCGAAGGCGGCTAGCCAATGACAAAATGTTCTTACGAAACAAAAGCTTTGCGAATGCAGCCCCAGGGCCCCATATTTACAAAAAAAAGTTTTTATGATAGAACTGTTCGTCAGAGCAGGGACAAGCCAATAGTGATGTTGGACACATTATTAGCAAGAGGGGCCGGCCAGTGACAAGGATCACTTACAAATAGAAACCTTTTTGAATTCGGCGCCTGCTTCTGGAAAGGATATGTAATAGCAAAAACAATGACAGTGAAATATAAACTCGCACGGGCACCTTTGCAGAAAACAGCACACATGTTGGCGCTTCCGTTCTGCTAGGATGTTTTCTCCTACATCACTGAAGATGGTTTGCTACCACGGGCCACTGTCCTTGTGCGAGGGAACAAAGTAGCTGCAGATGTGCTTCGGTGGGAAATGAGATCAAAAAAGGTGCAGGCATTGCTGCGCAAGACTGACCGAACAACGCGGACGAGAGTACTCTCAGGGTCGAATAATAATAATAATAATAATCAATTCTCTGCTAGCTATTAAATGTTTCCTGGTTACACTGACAACAGGAATAATATGATCAATGTTGAACAAGCTTTTATAACGGCTCTAAGGCCGTGGACGGAAAGGCAATCGAAGAAAAAAAATACAAAAAAGAATACACTTTGTGGCAGCAAAAGCAAGACAAACAGAACTCCCGCAAAGCGAATAACCTAGCTACGACTACATCCAATATGATTTTGGCTGCTGTAGACAGAATATTTTGTAGTTACAGTCCTGTATGTCAGTATGCAGTGTCTGTCCACCCCTGTTTATGGAGGGTGGGTATAACCAAGTCATGCGAGCGTGAGTGCGTGCCTGTTTGCAATTCTCTGCGGGCATGCAAGTGCGTTTCGGCGTGCACGCCCATGTATGCATAACTACGCCCACGTGGAACTTCGGTTACCAAGGCATGGCTTGAAAAGAGCGTTGACTGTTCTCTCAAAATAATCGCCAATAGGAAGAGGTTCAACGTGTGAATTATGATGCGACAAGTGTTCTAGATTAAATATGATGCGCGATGACGTATCTTGAAGCAACAGCAAGTACATGATTCGTACCTCATTACCACGCCCGCTAATATAAAGCCAAAGGACCACCGCAGAAACAAAAAATGAAGTCTCCGCAAAAACGTATAGCACACCAGAAGGCTACCAGAAAACTATTATCGATGTGCTGTTCGCTCTTTATTAGCGAGAGTTTTTTTTTTTATCTTCGAAAATATCAAAAAAGACTTTCGTGTGATTTCCTGCACGGCACGAGGATAGGCGTGAAATTCCGGAAGATTTGCAGCTATTCAACGTTTGTGCATTGAGGCAGTACCGTCATTCGCAGCAAGCATCGATCGGGAGATTCGTTTGCGCACCCAGTGCGCATTAACGTTGCATGAAGAACTACGATGATTTGAAAGGGGAAGAGGCATGGCCACGCACTTACTCCAAAGGTGCTATTTGGAACTAAACGCTGCGCCTCTTTCCATGGAACGCGAGATGGTGCTCGTTCCAGCACGAAGAAATCGCGGCCAAGTAGCTGGACCTCGGCCACCTGCTTCCTGCATGATATTTTGAGTAATCGTCGTGATTGTCAGCGTTTATTTTGCGCCTTTCGTTCAAATATTTCTACGGGAGCCTTGGGAAGCACGAAGCATCTGCAGTGCTGACGAAATATTTCCTCGTGCGATTTGTAGTCTGTTCTTTATAATATAGATGGAGCAAGAAACTGCCACACAGGCCCGTGAGCACAATTTTGTAACGTTACGACACGCTTTATTGACGATGGTGTTAACGAAATGGCGTTAACCAGTATACCCACGTCATGAAACGCTTCTCATTTAAAAATTAAATATTGCCTGCACGTACCGAACGAGTTTATTCATCCGGGCGCTGTGACTGAAGCCCATTTATACCAGCACCCTCCGCAGCGCCCCCCGAAGCGTATCGACAAACAAATAACACGAAAGAGAAGCATCAAGTTGAAGAGATGAAGGGGAAAAAAGCACTAAAAAACGTCAGCGCATCTAGAATTTTTCAAAATAATACAAACAAGTTCAACATGTAAGAAGGATGCGCCATCGCTGATGGTGGCGCAATGCGGAAAATTTCATTCCAGACGAAGCTGGAGGAGGGAATATGCGCTCTTGGCATTTACATAAGCCATGCGAGCGTGTCTTACGCTGCCAAACACAAAAAAAAAAAACTGCCAGCGTTGAGTCAATATCAGGGAGAAACAAGCAAGCTGTGGCCAACCAGGTGACAAGCGCGCTGCTGGCCGAGCTTTTATCTCGGCCGCGCAGAAGCCACAGCGCTCTAGTCCAGTCTGCCGTGGTGGGCGACGTCCGCTGCCTCCCGCCGCCTTCTAATGTAGTCTTTATTCTGACGATGAATACGAGAATGACGGCGCATGAATAAGCGGCTGAAAGCACCACGCGCTAAAGCTGGAATGCCCGTTATCTGGCGCCGGATGGCGTAGGAACGCCTTCAGCGACGCGCTTCAAATAGGGCCGTCAGTGCTCCTACCAAGCAGGAGACAGCTAGTAGGAGGACGGCCGGAAGGCGCGAACCGCCATTTCAGGCCCGTGCGCTTCGAATGCCCTTTAAGAATACTAGGACCAAACCACACGAGACCGTGAATACCCCAAAAAATCACAGGTTTTTATTTTCGCAGCATTATTGCATTTCTAGGCGAGTCGAGCATGGCGTGCGCATATTTTCCACCCGTGCGGAGCAGAAGCGTCACGCGGTGTCTCCCCTGCCGTGGTACTCCTGTCGTGTCCTTGCAGACGCCGCACTGGCGAAGATGATTGCTCGTTTTGCATTGGAAATCGACGCCTCGTACGCTTGGCCCACAGGCTCCGCGCCTTGCTGACTCTGCTATGATCGGCTCTCACACCAGAAAGAAAGAAAAAAGAAATGAGGGAGGGAGGCGCAGAAATGGTCGACCGATAGGCTCTGATTCGTGAGGCCATCGATTTTACAATTTAGCCACACCGTCATACTCTTACTCTTTTTCACTACGTCTCCGTGCTCTTCCTGAGCGCACTTCGTTTCACGGTCACCGTGCAAGGCGAAGATCCAATCAAGTTGTCTTAAAACGGACCCCAAGTGCGACACGCACACTTGTGCGCACAACTGCGAACTGCCGCTTGGCGCAACAGCCGTGACGGCCGAACGAGAATTGGCAGCAGTAGCAGCTCCGCGTAACGCGATTTGAGCGCCGGAGAGGAACAGCGCACTCTCCGGTTGGCGTGTGCCGTTCCGGTGCAAAACTTGTTAAGTCGGGGGAAGTTCCTGGCGAGAGTGAACGCTTGCCTAGATGTGACAGTTGGCTGGGAATTATCGCCAGTCGAAACGCTAACGACGCAGCCTTAGCGCGATAACATGCTTGCCAAGTGGTTACGAGTATAGGGATCTAGTTATCTCCTCACCATTGCAGTCCGCTAAGTGATTCAGCAGCTGCTCACTGAGGATTTGCTCATCCGTCAGCCGCACGTGAATTAGTAAGAAGCTGTCACCGCTATAACGCAGTCAATGCATACTGACTGTTGGACCACTCGGACTTGCATTCTGACTACTATGTTATTGCAAACTAATGGAACAGACACAAACAAAAACATACAACAAATAGGTTTGTGCATATTTCAACAGTTTTCACTATTGCACTTTAGTCACAATGCAAGACCAACTAGCCCAACAGTCAGTACTTCTAAAGGATGACCTGGCTGACCATTTCGTAGACGGGTCCAAAAAAAAAAAATAAATGCGAGTCTACTCGTAGAGTCTGACGCTGCTAGCTGCTAAATCAAGCCGAGGCTCTCACATTCATCTTAATGAACTACACGACAATCACACCGACTGCTGGCATTATCTCGTGCTTGCTGGCATTACTGTCCGAAAGCAAAGCTATATTTACACTTTGCCTTCTGTATACAACGAACTATAAACGAGTACACGGCCTCGTGATCAGGCATTCTGTGTGTAGCATGCTCATTAGGAAAGTCTATGAAGACGAGCCTCTTAAAAGCCGCCCTCATTAGCGTGGCGTTTCATGGACGCCAGATCCTAACAGGCGACGAAACGAAGGCATAAATACCACGAGGCACGTCAGCAGCATGCAGCGGAAAACAGCGGACCAAGTAATAGGGAAAGGATAGGGAAGCCACGTTGCCTCTCGATCAGTTATTCATGGGAGAAAAAAAAAAAAAACGCCGGGGAGGGGGTTTCCTCTGTAGAAGGCAGGTGGTTCTATGACCGCACACCAATCTTACAGGCTCTGCTGGGATTCGTACTGCTGCGACATGTCCGTGCAACCGCAATTAGCGAGGTTGCATCGTGGATTTCGCGGACGCCACCGCACGCGTGCGGTGAGGATGCGTGACCCCGATTGGACGCCACCTTTCTCTTCACTATGCATGATTAACTCTCGGTCATTAGATCGTGACCAGTGACAGAGCGACAACGACCTCCAGGTCCCACAATCACAAAGCTGTTCTTACGACGAAGCTGTTGGTAAAAGCAGGTGCCAGTCAACCGTCACGTTGGACATAATATTGGCGAAGGCCAATGGGAAACAGCTCTTATGAATCGAAAAGTTTTGTGAATTCTGCCTCAGTTTTTCAATCGAGGTCCTGCTTCGAGGAAACACAATATATCTTTCTACCGAATACGTAAGATACACCAAAGACGGAAAACAATTCATTAATAGTTCTGTTTAGAATGTAAAAGTGAGGCTCAAATTGATGCGCTGCTCGAGGACGTGTCGATGCTATTCGGATTTGCGAAGTTTCAATCGCATTGCAAGGAATACGACAGTTCAGTGTCTGCCAGTGGTGATCGTGAGTCCCCATTGCAGATAACTAGCAGGAAGACGTTGCTTGATGAAGCTCTCATGTGCCTCTTAGTTAAAGAACAAGGAAATGGAAAGAACCTAACCCGCCGTTGAAGCCGTTCTTGCTCTCACGAGACCAGGAAAGACAAAGCAAGCGGTTTGTTTCGGCAAACCTTTTGAGATTCATTAAGCGTGATGCTTGATTATTCGCTAGCGCGTTTCCCTAAAGGCTCTTGTCAAGCCTCACCGCAGCAACAAATTATGTAGCTTTCGGGAACGCTCTTCCAGACGCGAACGCCCTTTAGCTTCAGCGTTTCGGGCTGTATGGCGCCAGTTCTACATGTGCTAACGTTCAGAGGCCACCTTGGAGCGGTGTAAGTAAAAAAAAAAAAAGCGCGTACGTCATGTTATACTCAAAACAGCGACCGAGCGATAGTAAGTAGTCAGGCACCATGATGTGCGATTCAAAAGGAAGCGAGCACTAAGAAGACCGAATCTAATTGCTGCCCTTTGTCCGGGCGACGCCGTGTGTTTGCCGTGCTGTGGGGCACGAAACATACAACGCCTGGAACAGCCTCCTGAGAGATCGGCTCTTTTGCCTCAGAGTGCCGTCGTATGGCGGCAGCGTACTTTGTACACCTCAGACTGTGTTGCTCGCTAGATGATCTGAACGCTGGCCGTCTAGTTCACCCGGCGAGAAGATTGCCGCTTGGCCTGCCGCAAAGTGACGCAGGAGAAGAAAGCGGAGGAGCTGAGCACCCAAGGATCGAGCGTGTGCCCATTTCGTGTTGCGAGGCGGTGACAGAAATGTTTGCTCGATGCGAGACGCGAGCAACTTTGACCACTCCGTAAGGTGGCCAATAAGGAGGTGCCTGAAACCTCTAGACATTCCCCTTAGCTGTCATTCGTTCGAACATGGCGATATCACATGTGGGGGACGGGAAAACTAATCGACTTTGCTTCATAAACTTCGACGTATGAGCCAAGGTTTTCGGCCAAATTAAAGTATTAGGAATGTCGTTTGTACCAGTCGAAGTTAGGTGTAACAATGCCGAAAGAATATATATATATATATATAACGCGACGCTTTAACTAGCCGTGAGTTGCAGCGGCGTTCTTGGCATGGATATGTGGAAGCAGCATGACTCTGACTCGAACTTGGGTTTTACTTCAAGCAAACGTCTAAACTGCGTGATTATTGGTATCATGGCTGCCACGACTGTTGCCAAGCGTCAATGCAGTGACCGAACGTTTTTTTAGATGTCGCTTTACGCTGTTTTAACCGCTGAGAATAGGAAGAGTTTTGAATGATTTCACCGGCAGGTACTTTATGCTAAAGGTGATGTTCAGCATTGTGATAACTACGAGAAAATACTATTTTTTTACGCTATATTCTTCCGACCGCCATTAGGTCTTTTAAGCATAGCAGGCTGGTTGCTCACGCGGCTCCATCCGCACATGAAGATCTGCATGCGCACTTCACCGCTGACGTGGCGCAGGCGCATTAGTGTAAGTAATTTTGTATCATGCAGGGTTGAAACGTTCGAGTGCGACTTTGAGTGAAACTTACTCTGCTACTTACTTAGCCTGCCAAGGCTCAAACACAATTTTATATTCAAGCAACTACATTCACCTTCGAAGAGATTGTGTCTTGTAACTAACTTCTTTCTTTAGAAGGCGAAACTTGACATCTTCTTTTCAAGGTTGCGCTGCCGAACATGACACTCACATTCAGAAGTCGGAATGCAAATTGCCTGATTTCTTAAATGTGCCGTACACGTTGATTTCGACCTTACTGCAATTAGTAAAAATTTAGTTGGGTGTCTCTCTTTCATAGTTAAGCGACATTTCACTGTTCAGCTAAAGTTACCGCTGTTGAGAGAAATATATATCGCATTCTTTCATTATTTTAGAGTGGCCTTGCCCGGAAATTAACTGAGCTTTTCACAATAGAACCACGTGATCGACTTCCTGCCCAAACCTTATTTACCTTGCATGCGTTCAATTCTCGGCAGGGAAATTCGCGGATTTGAATAAGAGCAAGACGAGGAAACGCTCGCGCAGTGGGAGTCTTATGCATGTTATAGCGCGCCTCAAGGGCTCTAAGCATACCGACAGCAGCGCATCTCAGCGCGTTCTGTGCTCCATCAGTTGCTGCGGGCTTTAAACCAGGCGCATACACGGCTCAGAAATCTAAATATCCTACTGCACGCGCCATGGACACGAAATAGTGCGTTGAGCGTCACGAGTGCTACAATGACGCGTACGTTGCCCCCCTCCCCCGCCCCCTTTTTTTCCCGTTTTCGCGATACTCCGCGGAATCAGCTTCGTCGGCAGGATCCTGGATTTGGACCGAATTTATAGGGACTCCGTCGCGCTATACTTTCGAGAGGCTGTTTTTCAGTGAAGCACCGTGTCTCCTCCTCCTCATTTCTTCTCTGCCCGGGGAAACTTCCCACTCGTCACATCTCATTCCGTTTCCACATTCTCCGCTTCGGCTAGGCTCCCCCTTTATTCACCGTATCTTTTCAGAGCGCCCGTCGCCATGCATAAGCGAAGGCCGCTGATACGCTTTAATTTATTTTCATTCGTTGCATTCCTACGTGCGGAAGAGGCCGGCGCAAACGTAGATACGGGGAGAGATGCGACAGAGCAAGTCTTATTCTACATAACCTCGAAAAAGGAAAAGTTAATGGAAATGTCTAGCAATTGCTTTTCATAGTCTGCGAGGAAAAGAAGGAAAGCAAGGATATTTGCATACTTCTATGCCAGCATCGCGTTACGCCTTTCGAGAACGCGCCACGCTTTCGCGTCGTGGATATTCTCAGGTGGCGCGGAAACTCGGGGTCAAGTGGGAAATCTCTCAACCGAGCGCATCGACGCCGCGCGACCTCTTTTGTCTTCGTCATGCGAGGAGCAACTTTAATAAAGACAAAGTCCGCGTCACCACCAGCGAGATGCCCCGGACACGCACAGACGCATGTGCGTATTTCATCATCATCACGTCTTTCGCTACAGCTCCGCAGAAGAAAGTGCAATGCGCGGCTACCCCTATAAGATAGCGATAAGAATAACAAGGGGGAAAAAAAGGGGAGGGGGGGATTAAACCAAGGAGGCGCTTGCTACAAGGCCCCAATAAGGTTTCAGCGGAAGTGTCGAGCCCTCCGTGATGCGCGTGCTCAGTCGCCACTTCTCAAGGAGGACAAGTAGTCAGCCACCCCAAACCATGTCGCCGAGCCAATGGGAGCGCGGCCCCGCAACCTCGAGGGGCTGGAGTGGCTGCTTCGCGGCGCAGTTCGGCGTTTCCCTCGAGACGCATGCAATCAAGCCCGCGCCTAGATGGCGTCCTTTATTCTTCCCGCGATTCCCGAAGCGGTTTCTTCGCCCAATGGTGACGATCGTTTTTGGGTGGCAGGGGCGCGTTTTCGGCAGCCATTACGTTCTGTTTTTGCTCGATTCCTCGGGCAACTGTGACGCCCTGTCTGATTAGTCACCCGAGACAAGCGCCGCAGCGCGCGTGCGCAAAACACCCTTTCAAGGGCCACATCGCGTGAAACGACAATTTCCATGAAGATGCGCGGAAAAAAGGGGAGAGACAGAAAGGCAAAAGCAAAATGAAGAAACGATGTGGCAGGGTCCGTCATTCGCAAGAACAATAGGGCCTCGAAAACAAAACGGCCGTCAGATGCGACGCTCCGTTCTGCGGGGCGTTTCGCAGTGTGGATTGACAATGAAAGTGTTATAGGAGAATGTCTTCATATTTTTTTGTCTTTTGTTTTTTAATGCCGCTATCGCTAGTTTTTGTGACGTTTCCTGATAAAAGAATAGTTTTGCGCACCAAGACAGCACGTGGCGGAAAGAAAGCGCAAAATAGCAGCGATAGAAGCCGAAAGAAAAACATGCTTGCCATTGTCATACACGACACGGCGTTCCAGCTCTTTCACACGCGCCTCACGCCTAGCCTGCGCTGAAGCGCACAGCGTGCCAGAGCAACGAAACAGACCCCCCCCCCAATTCTTTGTCAGGCGTTACGACCCAATGACAATGCCTTCAACTCGTATGTCGGGTCTCAAATAGGAATGAAATGAACCAAACTGACCATAAAAATTAAAAAAAAAAGAAAAAGGGAACACCATGACGGCAGACTGTATACAGACACGGTTAGGTTGGCGCGCTTTTGACGAGCATTCTCGATGATACAAGTTCCGTCGCTCAAATAATACAAAAAAAAAAAAAAAGAAAATCAACTCTAGCATTCCGCTATCGCTACGAAGCAATGAGGCACGCTCGATGGAGAATACGTGACCTCGAAGTTTCAGCTTATTTTAAAAGAAGGTTTTCTCCGTGCCTTGTGCTTCTCCTTACTGCTGTAGCAAAAATGCTGGGCGCCATCCAAAAGCCCTGCCTTTACCAATGAAAGACCTGGCACCAGCCATCTTTCAAAGAACACTAGCAGGAAGATGTCTCTGACAGCAAATGGCAAAATACTGTATGAATACGGAATAAATGAGACTAAAAAGCCCTACATGAGGGGGGGGGGGGGGGGTGCCACACTTCCGCGGTGTCGGTTCGCGCACGCGATCGTCGATAAAGCTGGCTTCCGAAATGGCGTTGGGGTATGTGGGAGAAGCACGCGCCGACGAACGCTTCCTACGTGATAATGGCAGCTACTTGCGTGGCGGCTGAGGAATGCGGGGGAAGTCGACGAAGAGACCCGTGGCTGCTCGTCGCAATAGTGGTGGTCATGTCTTACGTGGTGAAATCGGGCGTCCTGAATCTGTTAGGGCCAGCTATAGGGGAAATATTCATTTTGTTGCCAACACAAACGGCCTTCGTCAGCGGCATGCTCTTTTTGAAGTTTAATTCGAAGCACGCTTTAGCTAAATCACCTGTTTTTTTGCGTCATCAGTGATTGGGGTAGTCTCCGCGTCACAGCCGATTGTGTAATGAACAGGTGTTCCGCCGTGACTTAGTACGTTCTTAGCCTTGTGCTGTTCTATACTCTGGGTCGGTTTCTGACCTAGAAGACTATTAACAAGTTCTCGCTGAATAAAAAAAATATAAAAATATCCAAGCTTGATTTCGAACCCGGCTTTTTCAGCACGAGAGCCCAATGCTCTAACCACGAGGTCACAGATGCATCTGCAAAGCCACAATTACAACGACATCGCGCAGCAACAATTTGCTGAAAAGCGAGAGCACATGCATGCGCGCCTGTTTGCATCAGGCCAAGACGCTGGAATGGAACGCACGCATAATAGTCGACCACTGTGACATTGTATACCGCCTTCAGAATCGGCCCAGTTCGTAACAGAACAGCTTGTGACGTTTCTTCGCCAGAGGTCGCCATCATACTATCCTCGTCGCCGTCGTAGTCGCCTTGCTGCTTTTGTCGCATACACGTTCGCGTCACACACCGTTACTCGCCTTGCACAGACATGTCGGTCCATGTGGTAAGGCTTTGCAGAACCTCAAACAATGCCGTAGAACCAGTTTCTTGCAAAATGGTTTCCATAACATCGATCCCCACACTACGTGGAGTCTGCATGATTCTTTAAATGTTCAACCAACGATGGTTTTATCTGCTGGGGTGAGCAGGCTAAATTATGATCATGGGAAATGAACCAAATAAGAGATTATTGTGCATTTACAGATGCTCATTGTTGTAACATTTCGATCACTCAGGCAAATAATTATAAAAGAGTGAATATAAAAGAATATACTTCGCTTTGTTTGCCTAAATGTTGTCGTCAGAACGCGAAGCCATAATTTGCAGCAGTACGGTGTGATTTTTATCGCATTGATATATACAGTGGAGAGGTGAAGAGAGTCGACTGATGAGACAAGTGCGTTTTTAATCTAGCAGATGCGATGGATATGTTTTTGTTTAATCAACTTGCCGGGTTGCACTCGATGCCGCTTACCCACAGCATGTCGCGTTCTACGTCATAAGGGAGCTAAGGTGGTGTCATACCATATTCGGACGCAGTATTAGGTCCAATTCGATGGTATGTATTGCCTAAGGACTCCTCGGGATTTGCCTGTGATATATACAACGTAACGTGTACTCTTCACTGCAAACACAACAGAACACGGAAACTGCGAAAAACAAAACAAAACGCTTTGTCATTTCTAGCCGATAATACATAAAATATGGAATAAAAAGAGGCAGGATACACTTTTCTGTGCGAACCGTGGCAGTGAACACCTCAATTCGAGGCTGAGCAGCAAAGACGAGAGATAACTTTCACAGAACTTTTCTAATGAGACTTTGTGGCAGGGAGCACGCGTGTTACAGGCTGCTCTCCTAATTCACTCATTCAGGCATGTTCACATAAATGAATGACTATCACTGCACGTTTAAAAAGATAAAAAGCGCGCAGATTAGCTGTGATCCACCATAGCAGTGGGTAGCTAAAACACTCCACACAAAGACTACAAGATCCGGTCGCATTCTCGGTCGCAAGGAATGAAGGACGGCCAAAAATAACCGTGTGCTGAACATTTTGTGCGTACTATTGCATCGCTGTAGCCGCCATCGATCGAAAAACCATCTTGAAAGTCTCCATCGCATAGGGTTTCATGCAAATAATCATAGTTGCAAATCTGGTACTAGTGTCTGGCGTGTGCCGCGAGTATACGACTGTCGTTCTGCAATATGAGAACGATAGTCAGTGCATGGACTCGTCCAAAGTGAGTCCTGTCTTCGAAAACTTTGTAGATTCTTACAACATGCTTGAAGTTCATCTTTCACTGCATATTCGTCATTTCTCAACGGTTATCCTAATTTACGCTTCAATTTCTACTGCTCGATGGTTTTGAGAATATTACAAGCAAAAATAATTGTTCAACTTAAAAAAAAAAACACATGATGAATGTTACTTCTCGACCATCATTTAGAATTAGCAACACACGCATACTAAAAAGCGTCGTCATCTGTTTATGGGCTAAAAATTGCGCGAAAAAAACAAATTAGTCCTGAACTTAGATCACTTCACTGCTCCTGTGCTTTATGAAAACGTTTTCAGGCGAGAACACAACACAACCGGACTATAAAGGATCACAATAGAAGCCTGAAATGTGCTTTCTCAACAAATGCATGCCAAACAGTGATTCCCACTGTTCCCACTGCCCCCCAAAATTTCATACAAAACGTTCGGCACATCCGTGACTGCCGCTGCTGTAGTTATGAGATGCTCCATTTGCCTGATGCTCCATAAGGCGCGCCATTGGCGTGTGTCACAATGATCGTGGTTTCCGGCACTTCTCCCTCGGGCGCCCCTGGAGAACTCTCTGGCACCACTAGGACAAACAAATAGGGCTCGCTTCCGCCGAGAGGCCTTGCAGTAAGTTTCTGCCGGCCTTCGGAATCTGTTCGCGTGCCGACTGCAATATCGCGACGAGACGTACGAGAGGCACACTACGCTTGCAGCAAAGGAAACTGGCAAGTATACCCGCGAGCATGCTGCTTGCAATTCCTTGGCCAATATTCACAAAAGAGTTCTGACGATAGAACTCTGCGTGAGAGCGCGTGTCAGGCTATCGAGATGTTGGACATATTAGCGCAGGCGCACCCAGCCAATGGCGAGGAACACCCACGAACGAAAATCTTTGTGAATTAGGACGGCCATGTGTGCTGCTTGGGACTGAATTTACGAGGCTTTTCGCTTGTAAGTGCTGTTTGCCACGGGCCGGTTGCCTTAGCTAATAATGTACAACATCACGATTGGCTGACATCCGCTCTTACGAGCAGTTCTAACGTAAGGCCTTTTCTGTGAGCACCGGCACTGCTTTGATGGTGCAGCTGTTCCATGCCAAAGACCGCAAGCGCTGGGCTTCACCGCCCGCCATTTGCATAAATATAGACGGGGGCAGGCGGCTAATGGGTCAAAACTTTTACGGAGTTACTATAAGTACAGTTTTTGCTTAAGACGAGCGCCAAAAATTAACGACTGCACAAAACTAAGGTGTACGGAAAATTTTTCAAAGACGGCACATCGTTTTATGTGACCCTTTGTGGTTTACTTGGTGTCGTCAGCACACTCTAACGCACGCGCACCTTTTCGACGGGATATATGCTACATACCGCTTTCATTCTAACTCACGGTCAATGTGTAGCTTTATTGCGTCTTCAGTGTTTGCCTGGAAGAAAACTTAAACTTCTCTATTGCAATTCCTGCTGAATTTCTCGGGGCAGTCGTTAATTTTTTTTTCTTTGCTTCTCTTATCTTTCTCTCCCATGCCCTTTTTTTCCCAGCGTAGGCTACGAAACGCGACGCTCTTCCGGTTGGCCTTTCTCCCTTTTTTTTTATTTTTTTTTCTTCTATGTCTATTTTATCAGCAAGAAATCCTACTCGCGACACGTTAAAAGAAAAAAAGAAATATCACAACGAAACGTGCAAGCGTCTTCACGTTTTCATTTCTGCCTACTCCCGGGTAATGTTCGCGTAAAAACAGAAAACATGACAATTCACACGTAGTAGCTCGCGAACAAATTTTTGCAAGGCTTGCACTGTGCGCTCTGCCATAAGCGAGAAAAAGTATGCTCAAGTTAGCGCCCACATCGTCGCCTCCTTCTTTCAGTAGCTGTTCACGTATTCGCTACGCAAAGTTTCAGCGCTCCAGAAACATCACGGGGACTCGAGCACAGTTGAAAGTGCCCGCCACTCTACAAATGAGAAATAACTGGGCTTGTTTATATTAAAGAGTTGTTTATAAGTTCCTAATTATCTAATAAATTATTTTCTATAACTTCGATTTCCGTATTGACACGACCTTTTTCTTTGTTGCTTTATGGCGTGTTAGACATAACTGCATGTTTGTTTTTGTCGTTGCTCGTATGCTTTTTACGACTGATATGATCGCAACGCCCTGTAATCCCTTGAACTTGTAGAGCACCGCTCATAGCGCGACTGGCAGCTATCACACCTGTGATAAGGACGGCCTCGGCCCTACTAGGCACGCATGCGCACGAAGCAAGGCAGTGGCCCGAAACCTTGTCTCTAGGGTACAATAGAAAACATCACTAGTAAGCTGTACACTTAACTAAGACATGTAGGATGAGGGGGAGAGAAAGAGAAGACAGGGATGTTAACCAGAAATGCGTCTGGTTGGCAGACCTAAACTAAGGGCACGCGCTAGATTAAAGATTTCGTATGAGGAAGTGTTTGGTAAACGGTAAACTTGTTTGTCATAACTTCGGACAGCTACGCTGCCGTCATTTCAGCGCAATTAGTAACAACACATTTTATCTCCCTGTCACGTGGACAGTTTCGATTACTACTAGTTCGATCTGCACTTGAGTTTCCGGGCATGATGGCAGTCTGAAACTTGAGTGACTAGAGTAGAAGTTAAGCGCGCTCGTAAGTGATGCTCCAACAGTGCTCGATTTGCATAGAGTTCAATTTTTCACTGATTCAAGCGGGCTTGGAAGCGTCCGTGCGGCTTGGCACTGCTTGCTCAACTTACTTCAAAGAGTTCATTTTGCAGTTGAAATTCCTGTGTGTACCAATAGCAAGTAAAAAAACATCAACAACACACTGTTAACTTTAGAACAGCCTACTCGATTATATTGCAATCCGGTGAGACAAAACAAAGCAAGAAGAATGTTTACTACAGTTGACTCAGTTTTCTCCGGATTTTGTGCCTGACGCTGGCAGTCGCAGCGCAATAGCCGGCTGAAAGTAAATTCTGAAGCTAGCCAAGCATTCTACTTGAAATCTGAGGAAAGCTTGTTTATCACAGAGCGTCGAAAAGCGCGCCAGTGCTTTCGAGCGTGGTGCCTTATACGCGAAGTGAGGAGTGCATCTCCGCGCATTAGATTGGCTGTGCGCGCGCGTGATCCTTATGGTCGGCGATGGTGTTAGTCGCGCGCTGCATATATGCAGGGTTGCTATAGACTTTCTCTCCACAACCAGTGGTCACGGGATCTCTGTCGGTGGTCAGCTACCATGTTTAGGTTATAAAGTGCACTGATTCAGGCTCAGGGGCGAGCTGCACCCGAGGACGAATGCAACACTCGGCTTCCTGTCAAGTCCAGGAAAGTGTACAACATATTCAAAGCCAGTACTCTTTTCTATTGCCCCAAAGACTATTTACTTACACGTTCACTATTCGTTGAAATCAAAATTAAAAAAAAAAACACACAAACTAGTGTACTAAAAAGAAAACTGTAAGGCTGACTTAGTTGATTAAAGGACTGCTAGGAAGCTGTACATCATTTTTGAGAAAGCTGTTGTGATGAAGATTGAAATACACACACACACACATATATATATATATATATATATATATATAGAGAGAGAGAGAGAGAGGGAGAACGGTGCACTGTGGGTGTGTAAAAGAAGTTCACTGTAATAAAGCTTGCTCTGAAAAAGAACACGCTGCCACAACTTCGTTTCAAGGTTAGTTTCAACAAACCGGCTTTGAAGTAGCAGCGCAGCAACAAAAGGCTCTCAAATAAACCCCTGTCAGCAAGCCGAAAAGTGAAGCGAAGCAAGTCTTCAAGAACTTGACAGAGTATTCAGCGAGCGTGTGAAACTTGTGCCGGACTCGAGCATGTTTTGATTAAATTACCGCTAAGAAGATTAATAGAGAGACGATAGCTTACAGCGGCGCGCGTCCAGCAATCCTGCCAGCAGGACACGACTTAGACTCTGATTAAAATGGTTCGCTCCTTTTATTATTTCGGCAGGCCAGAGCATCGCTTCTAGCCTGACAACGGTTAAAAGCTTGATTCGATGCGGGAGATTTGGCGAGACAGTGAACCGACACAACAATTGGCACATAAGGATGACAATATTTACCATGTACATCACGCCTGCACGCGCGCCTGCATTTAGACAGGTTCCTTTTGCTAGTAATGAAGAAAATCAATTTCCCAAGCCACAGAGGATGAGAGAGAGATAAAGGAGGAACAGCAGGGAGGTTAATCAAGGTTGCGTTCAAGCGAGTACCTTATGGTAAATTGCCTTGCTGCACTCGGAATATTAAAAAGAAAGATTATGTTGGTGTCTATTATCTTGCATGTTTTAGTAAGCTCCACGCAGCAAATTAAGAAACCTGCAGGTTTGACCAGCCAAGCATGTCTGTAGCCTGGCAGGCAGTTAAACGTAAGTGAGCGAGTCATACTTAATACAGGGAGTGGAGTCGATTGCAATATATCGCAAGTACGCACGACTGCTTGGAGGCCGGGTTACCGAACAAACGATATGGCGCATGAAAAGGCACAACGGAACACAGGAAGACGCGAGGATAAACAAGGGCGAGCGGCGTGAACGGACGCGATAAACGCCAGGGGTAAAAAAAAAGAAGAAAGAAGCGCGCCAAGATAAAGCCAACAATTATGGAGATTCAACGCGTCCCAGAGCAACGCCGCAGCGGAGGTTTGGCCATCGACTGAGACCGCAGCTGTGGTTCTTTAACGCGCAGAAAAATCTCGGCACGCGGCTTGCGTGTTTGCATTTCTCGGCGCGATCGAAACGCGGCAACCGTGGCTGCGAGACAGGCAGAAGCAAAACGTGCTCTGGCGGGCGTCGCATTGCGGTGAATAAAGCTCTGGGGCAACTTGCCAGGCACGTTGCCAAGAGAAGAAAAAAAAAAAAAGAGGGGAGCTCGTATCGATGATTGGGAGAGCGGACTCTTGCCTTTACGACTTGACACTAAAAACAGAGGCGATGAAAGATCGATCCACTCGTTAATTCACGCGAGTACCGACGTAGCAATTTTCATTGCAGTCAAACACGCTCTCATTTCTTGATTCAAGATGTCGTCCACGTCCAGGCGATTGGACTGAATAAGCCGTAAAGCCGCACTTTGATAAACTGCACGACGCACATGAAGACTACAGAGGCCACAGTCGGTGAATTGTGACCTCCGCCAGTTAGAGCAAAAGACACGTGACTGAAGCGACGTGCTTTTTCTCACTCTCCTCTAACTGTGGCGCTGACTAGCTTGAAAAACACGGACGTGTGCATGAACATAGAAAAGAAGAAGAAGCGTCGCGAAGTATAATTAAAGCGCAATATATCTGTGTTAAGCGTGTTATAAAGCGAGATATTTCACTTTATATGAAGGCGCGCAGGTGATAAAGCCAAGAAGCCATCAGCTTTAAGCGAGAGCAGCCGGATATGTCGCGAGGTTACACTAAGTGGAACATATATGGTGCACTTTCGCTATTACCAGTGCAATGTTCAAGTAACAAAAAAAGATAGAGCTTTAAGAAATTTCGCTAGGTCCTATTTCGCACTTATTTTCTTTGTTTCTTTCGGGTATAGACTTCCTCTTTTATCATTAAGATAGTGCGGAACGCTTTTTGCAGTACACCTCTCGTTAAGTCGAACGTCCGGAAAGTACGAGAAAGAAATGGGGGCTTTATATGAATGCAATCACTTATAAACTCCCTGACAGTTGCTTAATGTGAACCTAATAGTAGCAAGTCTGGAAAGAGCGCAAAATTCGCACGTTAGGTAATTTGCTGAATCCCCGTGACTTTCAAAGAGATGCTTTTGCGTCGTTTGAGCCTTGAAAAATATAGTTTGGTAACATGAAGAAATACTAATAATACAAAACAGCCCTAATTTGTCTTGACTGATGCATGTGCTTCTTCGGTCTTTAAAAACTTTGAAAGATGACAAGTTTGACCACTGAAGGGGTCGGATGTCCTGAAATCTTAATCAAGTAAGTCAAGAGAAAAGAGCGAACAAAATAAAACGCCATCGAAAGAAGTGCATGGAGGACGAAAAAAAGAAAGATAGAGAGAAAAAAAAAAAACTAATGTGCTAGCGAATTCACTTGTAGATCAAGTGTACGGATCTCATAGTCTATGGTCGGGGTTGGAAAAATTAGGCGTCATTGTAATGCTATGCCCAATCGCAAATACGCGCCACTATTTATAGATGAACGACCGTAAGGCCTCAGGCTGTCGAGAGTGTTCAAAAGGAAAACTAGTCATAGTGGAAGCGCTGATGAAAACAAACTTCGAGAACAAATTCGAGACATTTAGTTTTCTGTTGCAACAGAAATTGTTTTCTGTCTCTCTATTTCTTTGGACTATGTCTATTTCACAGGAGATTATCGATGCACAACTTAATATTCACCAGAACTGTGTTTCCGAAGCAAACACGCAACTTGAGTCGAAACTCTTAATATTTTTATGCCAAATGAGTTCTGTGGAAATTCGCAAGGAGGAAATGGATTCATTAAAATTTCCTTTCCTTTTATAACTCAGGCAATTTTCTTTTGACTTTTCATGTCAGTGGCTGTGTTAGATTGCTAAGTGCTTTCTGTGAAGCGTAAGATACCTCAATTCGAACAAAAAATTTAATAACCGCACGAACACAAACAAATATCTCGCATAGGTGAAGTTTGGAGTGTCGGCGTGCATGTTCGCAGTAACAATATAGAGGTGTGGATGCATACAATTTATGCCTTACCTGCCGTGGTGGCTCAGTGGTCGTGACTGACTGATTGATCGGTTGGTTGATTGATTGACTGATTGGCAATTTAGGTACCGAAGTGACACTGGGGCTTTGAGAGACGCCGTAGTGGAGGACCCCGGATTAATTTTGACCACCTGAGGTTATTTCATCATCATCGTCATCATCATCATCATCATATTTTTGTCCACTGCAGGACCAAGGCGTCTCCCAGAGGCTCTCCAATTACCCCTGTATTGAGCCAGCTTATTCCAAGTTATGCCTGCAAACTTCCTTATTTCATCCCACCACCTAATTATGTGCCCCCCTCGACTGTGCTTTCCGTTTCCTTTGCACCCATTCTGTAGCTCTAATAGACCAACGATTATCTGCCCTACACATTACATCACCTGGCTAACTGCCTCCATTTTTTCTATTTAATCTCAAATAAAAACCCGTCGTGGTAGCATAGTGGCTTTGGCTGCTAAGCACAGTAACACACTTTTACGCTTACCAGCTGATAAAACGCCTACCATCTCCAAATGGTATAGCGTTAAGTCTGCGCGTGGCTGCACGATCGTCGTACTTAAAATGTTCGCGAAGGCACGCAGCGGTAGTGCACCAGCTGTTGCGCCGTGTCGTTGTGAAGCGTCTTCTGTATAATTGCACGGCGGCTGGCGACAGCCGACTGATCTGCGTCCGCAATGGTGTGCAACGATTTTTTAGGCACGTGCAGAGACGTATGAGAAGACAAACCCGCTCGCAGTGTCACGAAGGTAGAAACTCAATAAAACCATCCTGTCTGTCAACAGACTTGCCTTCTTCGTTAGATTAAAGAAAAAGGTTAAGCCTTCGCTTCGGCCAACGCTTCCACGTAGTTACTCTTGCCCACACCATCGGCAGCGTCTTCAAAATTTGACCTCAGAAAACGCAGAGTGACCGCTATAAATCACACCTTGAAAGTACACATCTAGAGCACGTGCGCGGATTTTTTGAAATAATGAGCTGAAAACTGCAGAATCGTTACAGCACACGCACTTCCAGTTCAAAGCATTAGTTGTCAGATATGCGCTGTGACTTTGGAGGAAATCCGAAGCGTGTTGTTGAACAGTTTATTTCAGTTACACAAACTAGATTAAAACAAGCTGTAAAAGAAATGCCACTTGCTTCACAAGGGGCAAGTATGAGCCCTTGACGAGGCCGCAAGGTCGCAAGGCCTTTCTCTGGCAGCCCTAATGCCTACGTGGTCAGATTGTGGCATAAGTCTAGAAACCCTCAGGAGGCTATCTCAGTAAAAAGTTCGCCACGCTAACCGCTCTCCCCCTTCTTTATTTATTTAGGAACAGTTATAGTTTGCTATGTGTTTAAGCAGTCACGTGAACCATAAAACGCCTTGCATAAATCATTTGACTATTCAACGATACAAAAAGGAAGAAAAAACAAACTTGACTGAGGCGGTTACTTGAAGTATCACCGCAGTGATACGCAATTCAGCTTTTCCCATAATGAACACTGAGCGAGGACAGAGGGCTTGAAAACAAAATAAATGGTAGCATAATTAATGATAAAATATATTTTTATTATTGTAGATAACTTAAGTCGGCTGCGTGTTTTATGGCAGCGATACGTTTTTTTTTTCTTTTTTAATGTTTCTCAGAGTGAACTCTTGGCAAATGCGCTACTCGCAGATCTGAAATTTGTCAGCGCAAATATTTTTTTTGGCACAAATTACGGAGAGTTGAACGAATGAAATGATGAAAACGCCCACAAAAAAGGACAGGTTAAAAACTTTTAAGACGTTTCGGCTTCCGTGTGGAAGCCGAACCATCTTAAAAGTTAACCTATCCTTATTGGTCGGCATTTTTACTATTTCATTCGTTAACATTCCTCCTCCCGACCAAACGAGATGTCGTCGTACCATCGATTTCAATCTACGGAGAGTAAATGAGTATTGCGCCGGTAGAATGCAACGATTCTGTCGTCCTGACCCTATTCCATCCTAATTATTTTCCGCGTCGGACCATCCAGTCCTGGTGACAATGTGGGCAGGAAATCGCTCGGACCAATGACCAAGCCCCAAAAGGACTAGAATTGGAATAACGTCGTTACATTATATCAGCTTTGGGGTGCAACAACAAGAAAAAGAAAGGCACTGACCTTTGACGGCATTCAGCTTGCTGCCCATCATCTGCTTTGCTACGAACGCTGCCATCTTTGGGGCGCCTGTCTCGGGTCACGTCGGCCGGGAGCCTAGGGTTAACCAGGGGGTTTACAACGTACAGCGGGAGTTCCTGGGTAGACGCGGGGTCTTTCCAGGGGCCGAGAAAGGATAGAAGGCAGGAAGGCGGGCACGACGGGCAATTGGCTGGCCAGACTGCAAATACACAAAAAAAGGGAACGCGCTTTTAGCACTACAAAGTGCCACTTCTGGAAGACAAAAAAAGTTACACGGTTCTTTCGCACTGTTGTAGCAAGTCAAGAAGGCTGGCACTATCCAAGGTGCGACGACAATGCGTTCGACAAACACCGGTAATCTTGTCTACTTCAACGGGTGCGTTTACGAGTGTTCGCAGTATACTGTACTGCACTATACTTTGTACATGAATGGACCAAGCTGCTTGTTTATTAACACATTGCGCTGTGTGTATGTGTCACATAATGAAATCACGTGCTTGAAAGACTAACGTGGCTATATTTATTAACTTGCACGCATAAGTTCGTCATTGGGTGCGCTTATTCAACGATGCATATTATTCACTAATTTCTCCACTCGCACAGGGAATGCCGATAAAGAATTAAACAAAAAGAAAAGAACAGCACCGAGGTATGACACAGAGGGTAGCTGGCAGTAAACCGACATTCATATTGTGTAGCGGTTCTGGAAACCTATTGCTCGGGTTTATAAGTCTGGTAGATCCACCAAGTTACCGCCATAGCAGCAGCATTTAGATTGCGGCAACATGGAATAACACCGGCGATATGCTTTTAGCCTGTGCGATAAACAAGTTCAGATGGTTGCTGTTAATCTCGCCCTCTGAATAAGTCAAGCGCTCTCTTAGGACTTAAGAGACAAAGTAAAAGTTAATCAGTGACACTAGACGCTACAAGGGGCCAAGATGGCGCCGTGTGTAAACACACCGGCCGCTCGCTCGCTAATGTCCGCGTCAAACTACCGATACACGGTTGTTCCTTGCTGTCTCACCGCAACGCCTTCTTACGCAGGCAATGGAACCTGCTGAGCAGCGATCAGCAGCAAATCGCCTCAATAAGCCCCAACGCATCAACGTATGCGGATGCTGCACCCCCCGACCTTTCTGCGTTACGTGCAACGTACTGCAAGCTCCCCCCGCAGGAAGAGGCTGCCGTCGAGTAGCGTGCTTCTTCGCAAGGCATTCCACCCTACGCCTCTTCCACGTTGGAGGTCTGGCGAGCCTCGAGGCTATTTGCATCGACGGGCACAAGGACGATGCAGGAAAAGCAAGGGCCGAAAGCGAAAATCAATACCTTCTTGCTGGGGAAAGAAAGGGCGAAGCAGATACACACGTTTGCCCATGCCGTTCCCTCGAATTGTCTACCGGCCACGACTGTGGGTGGCTACGTGAGCGGCCGTGCGCTGGGGCAAGGTGCTTTTGTCGCGCGCAAACAGCGAAGAGCAAGCGCAGATGAAGAACAGGTTGTTGGCTTTTATTTGGCAAAAACCGAAACAAACGCCCAATTATAGACGCAACGTTTGGATACACTTACAAGTAATGCGCGCAATTCGAGGCGGGAACCGGCCGCAAGAGTAAGAACACGCCGACCTTAGATTGCGCACGCGCCCGTTTGTGTGCACGAGTGCTTTTTTTGTTACAGGTGAACCTAGCCAGGGAAGACGGCCGGCATTTGCACCACCTGAGCGCCGCGTACTTGGGGTAAATCGCCACCCACACAACTCGTCAGCTTAATCGATCATGCAATAGGTTTTTAGAATTCCTAACTTCCCGCCGAAAGAACTTCGGTTTCTCTGGATCCTGACACATAGCACACAGAATAGCCCAGACTGCATAGTGTAGGTCAAAGTCTCATGTTCTCTGTGGTAAGCAGCGTGATGCTAGCCATTGAACTACAATTAGTGAACATCGGATACAAAACATGGTACGTCTTGTGCAACGCCGTCTTGCCTGTGAGCTGACGTCGTCCGCAGCAAGTACAGGAGAAAAGCTTAGGCGCGGGAAAGTCGTTTGGCTTTAAAGTGTTGCCCAAAAAATGGTTACCATTGTTCTCTCTCTGTCTTTTGGCTTTAAAGAGTTGCCCCAAAAATATTTACCATGATCTCTCTCTCTCTCTTTTAATCTTTATATTCCCTTCCCCCACTGAAGGGTAGCAAACCGGACGTACATCTGGTATACCTCCCTGCCTTTCCTCTCTTATGTTTCTCTCTCTCTCTCTCTCTCTGTCTCTCTTTGAGTCACCACAGATAGGACGCAGTGATTGCCACGCAAAACAAGACACAAGAACTGATCCGTTACTCCTAGGGACAGGTTGCTCTGAAGAGTTGCTGTGTGCTGTGTGCTGAACGAGCAGCGCAGTTTGTGTGTAGATTGCCCGCAATGCCGGAGTTAGAGGGCAGTCACTGCAGTAGAGCGCTGTGCATGTCTTGGACGTGCTAACACTGGATGCCACTGACAAAATGGTCCTAAGCGCGTTGCGACTTCAAAGATAACAAGGTTGCACGTGAATCTGTAAAGATGTCTCTTGAGCTCGATTGTTGTTTTAAGATGGAAGTGAGAGCTGCACGCAGTGCGTCCAGCTCCGTGAAAGTAATACAAGCCATGTGGGTCAGCTTCACGTAAATAATAGCACATGTTTACATGCACGCACAATATAGCAGATGAAGCAGGCGTTAGAGAGCCGGCGGTGTAGATGTGACTACGTTTTTTGTTGCAGAACGCGATGAGCTGTAGCATAAATTGCTTTAAGGTGGCGGTCCCACTCAGGCGGCACGAGTCCCCCGTTTTCATTACTTTTGGAGCAACCGTGGCGGCTCTTCTACTTAGGAAATGAAGTTGTGGTATATACCATAAAAAGCTTAATTCTTGTAGATTCCAACTATATATAATATAAGGAAATTGATTAATGTGATTTAGAAATAAATGTTCAAGAACAAGCATGAGATGCATGGTTTTTGCGAACTGTGTCTCAGTTGTGACCATATTTAGAATAAACTAGCGGCACTTACTGCATTGCGGCTTGCTCTGTAGCTTTAGGACATATTTATCTAGTTCCTAGACGTAGCAAAATAATTCTGAATTTTTACTTTTTGGGTAATTTGCTTTTGAATATTGCCAAATATCGCAATCTTCTGTTGTAAACAGCCCGAGAACTACATGCTCAAGGAAGCTAAATTTTGGATAAAGTAGAGTTCAAGGAATTTACATTTAGGGCGCAAAATTTCATTCATGTAACTTTATTAGTTTTCCTAATAATGTGGCCGAAATTAAGCAATATTTGGAATTCTGGTTTTATTTTTGCCTATTTTTGCGGGAAGTTACTAAAGCTACGAAGCTGCGGTTTAAAACTAATAAAGGTACATGACTGAAATTTTGCGTCCTATATGGAAATTCCTTGAACTATACTTTATCCAAAATTTAGCTTCCTTGAGCATGTAGTTGCCGGGCTGTTTACAACAGAAGATTGCGATATTTGGCAATATTCAAAAGCAAATTACCCAAAAAGTAAAAATTCAAAATTATTTTGCTACGTCTAGGAACTAGATAAATATGTCCTAAAGCTACAAAGCAAGCCGCAATGCAGTAAGTGCGGTAGTTTATTCTAAATATGGTCACAACTGAGACACAGTTCGCAAAAACCATGCATCTCATGCTTGTTCTTGAACATTTATTTCTAAATCACATTAATCAATTTCCTTATATTATATATAGTTGGAATCTACAAGAATTCAGCTTTTTATGGTATATACCACAACTTTATATCCTAAGTAGAAAAGCCGCCCCGGTTAGTCCAAAAGTACTGAAAACGGGGGGCTCCTGCCGCTGGAGTGGGACCACCACCTTAATTATGCCAACTCAAGGGTTCTTGTACTACACTTTAAGCCTGTTTTTTTTTCTTGTTCACTGATCTTGCGTACCCTTTCGCCCCATTCCTAGTACAGGGTAGTCAACCGGAGATCGCCTCGGGCTAACCTCCCTGTATTTCCATTGCATTTATCTTTCTCGCATTCTCGCTCTTTACCTCTGGCACAGTCATTATGATAAACTAGGAAAGAACCTTCCAGTGAACAAGTAAAGTTACAAAAGGGCTATGGTAGCGAGGCGATAAGGTTGCTCACTTCAAAGGGATTTGTGACAGCAAGAGAATGTTCAGGGGCTCCAACGCCATATCGCACACGAGCATCAATCAGCTGTTTTTAAGATTGGCAGCGAGGGGTGGTTGCTTTCTGGTAGTGTGCCCATAGTTGAAGCGCTCCTCGAATGGCCAAGACATAGCCACTATGTTTTCGCTTACATTCCTTCAAACGTCTTCGCGTTTATTTCGGAGAGGACATGCAGGGATGAAAGGCTCTATCGAAGGAGACTTTTGCAGAGCGCTGTATATAGTAGAAGTGACTATGCGGAGCATCCACCAACTTTTTTGGAAAGCACACAGAAAGATGTGAGCAAAAGATGCAAGCTTTTCCTTCAGATGTCGTATATGTAGCGACCATGTTAATTGTTGATCAAAAGTCACGCATAGAAATGCTTAACTGGTGACATAACGCATCTGGGTGCCTTCAACTTTCAGGAAATAGCGCAAGATGTCTCGCCTCGTAAACGCTATCGCCGCACACTTCTTCGACGAGATTGGAAGCCATTGACTACGCCGAGAGTTTTCGATACAGGTGATGCATTTCAGGTCGCAGTACACACGTGCTGCGGCCCGAACAACATGTGCAGATGCTATCTATA
Source organism: Dermacentor silvarum (assembly GCF_013339745.2). NCBI lineage: Eukaryota > Metazoa > Arthropoda > Arachnida > Ixodida > Ixodidae > Dermacentor > Dermacentor silvarum. The sequence continues at coordinate 30,920,488 of NC_051154.1, forward strand.
TAAAGCGAAATGTGTACAGAGCGCGGCACATATTCCTCAAGCCCACTGAGGCCAATGTTGAACAGTGTGAGGCTCAAAACTCCAGCCTTGAGTTACTCCACGCGATATTTTGTGCAGTGTAGTCTCACCGTATTTAGTGGATATGTAAAGGACCCCCCTGATGAGCCTTTTACTGTAGCCCATAATAAAAGGCTCTTCAGGAGTGTATTGGGCGAATTATGTTGGTTCCGAACTGGCATTAGCGCTGTCGCAGTCTTCGATGGAGTAGTTATCTTGGAGCAGTCTCCGGTGCATACAGATTGACACTGCTTCGATTAGAAGCACCAGAGCTAAAGTGATGTAGCTGAGTTGGCGGAGTCCTTAAGCTGCGCACAAAGCTCAATGCTCTCGTAAGTCGGCTCCCTGTGTCAATCTTTCAGCAAAAAGGACCCAAGCTTCCTTCTGGCTAGTTTGTGTAGACGGCGCACGACGTGCTTTAACGTACGTGTCGCTGCAGGAATCTGATCGTCAGGAAGCGTCTAGCGAGCACGTCTCTCTGCTTTGCGGCGTTTAGCGAAGTCTCAATAAGAGCGTGAGCCACAGAATGCAATTTTGGCGCAACTTAATGAATTCGTTGCTGATCTTTCGGGCATCAGTTATCATTTATGAAACATTCGTAAACTTCCTCAGATTTGGCCAAACCGTCTCAGTCAGTCAGCTAAACGCTCCTCAGTCAGTGCAGCAAACTTGCGTTGAGCCGCCAGCAAAGCGAACGCCGAGGTTATTACCTAGTCCTATTATCTTGAGGGACCACGCCATGGCTGTGGCGTGGCGCGCAAATGGCTTGCTTATACAGCACGAGCAACCGAAGACCGGACATCAATCAGAAATTTCATCTCCATCTCGTGTGTTTATTTAAGCTAGTACACCTTAACAGCATGTGCATAAAGATTGGAAAATGCTGTTGAATCAGGTCCCGTTTGCATCCATCAGTCAGGCGCTAGGATGGGTCGTAAGAATAAATTACTTTCGTAGTATAGTGCACTTGTGTCATTTCTAGTAAGATCATTAGGGTACAGCTCCAATAAGTGTAGAACTCCTCGCCGACGTCTGTACATTCATCGTCACTTCTCGCAGATGCCCGCAAGGCCAATTTAATCTTGGCATACGTTCAGATGGGAAAACACACGAACAGCGTCCTTAATGATCATTACAATGGGGAAAAATGCATTGCAGATAAAAATAATTAAATAAATGAATAACTAAGACAAATGATACTCAAGTGGTACATGCAGGCGTTCAAATTCAGTTTAAAATTAACTACGGCACGAGAAAAAAAAAGCCATACAAGTGATATTTCTTTGTCAGTACCACGTGAAACATCAATAAGCAGTTACTTGCTTTATAGGGCACTATGCTCGAGAAAGACATAAGTTACTGAATGAAAGCAAGCACTCGCAGCAGCTTTCGAAGAGCTGAATACATTTAGTTGTGCTATGCGATGTAAGCAAGTTCATGTTTGCAAGGTCTATTAAAGGGATGTATAGTGGCTTTCAGTCCTGTAAGTCCACCGATGACGTAATGTTTTCCCGGGTTGTGCTTTTTTATAACGACCACATGCGAGTCTCATTTGTACGCAAAGCCTTCACTTTCGGACAGAAGCCATTGTTTTTTTTCCTGGTTTGTGCACCCCGAGCCAGCTCTCTAGAAGTAGCGTTAATCGCGATCTTCTGGAGAAAACGCAGGCAGCAAAGCCCTGGAAGCATCAGGGAAGCGCGGGCACTACCGCTGCTGCTCTGTGGTTACTTTAGCGGAAAGTTTATCGGTAAGCTCTCGTAGGCGAAACAACGTGGCTCCCGGCGTTGCCGATCGGTGTTAACAACACCAAAATGTAAAAGCACGTTAGTCTACACGTTAGTCGCCACAGACCAAAGTCTTCGTTTTCGACGTGCGTAATCAAGACAAAATGGAAAGGAGCGTGGCGCACAACCAAAAAGCGCAAGCTCCATCGGAAAAAAAAAAAAATGAATGGTGCGCTGCTCCTCGCGAAACATGAAACTCGCGGTGCTTGCCGTCTCGCAGACGTGCAGCGAACGCTTAAGATGCTCTGAAATAACATGCACAAAAGAATCGCCAAACGAGCGACATGAAAGGGAACCTTGAGAGATGGCCACGGTACTGAAGGAACGGGCTCCCCAAGAGCGACACCTAACCAGAAGCGAGCCTCAGGTGCCGGCTCGCTTATCCGACCGCTATATGGCAGTTCACTTTCTTCTCTTGTGCCTGAAACGTGGCATAGCTGCGGCGCCATCTTGCACCACGGCAGCGAGGAACCATCAGTGCCGCGCTAGTGCGTCGGCGTGGCGCATCGCGAGCGCGCTGCTTTCGTAGAATGGAGTTAATGGTTCGTGGTGCCCTTAGGTGAGACGCCGTGCATATACGGCAATGGTCGCGCCCGTGGCGCCCGCAGCGTTGCCTTGTTTTACTCTACTTGGCGTAGCTGCGCTGCGCGTTAAGACGGTACCAGTAAGCGCAAAGCAAATTGCGCGAATTCACCGTAGGAGCAGCACCGGCCGACTATGAAAAGGGAGCCGGTGGAGAGGGCGAAGGAAGAAGCGTCGACGTTTAGCGCTTGTCCGCCGCGCGGGCGATCTTTATGTGCGTGCTCGTCGCGGACGTCCAAGAACGCGGGCGGGAATGGCGATAAGAAACGCTGCCTTATCTGGCTCCCAGCTGATAAGACTTCAGCGGTCCGGGAACGCGCCAAACGATTCCATTAGCGATGCAACTTCTGCTCTTAAAAAAAAAAAAAAAAAACATTTATTACTTGCCCCGCGGGAAGAGCTCCTCACTGCGTGAGCGGCCTTTCTATAAGCGAGCGCTGCGAACCCGGCCGCACCCGCGATGCGGCCGAAGTGAATCAAGGAGAAAATGGAGCCACGGAGAGGAGATATGAACAAAAAGCAAAAGGCGCACGCGCGAGCAAATGGGCACCCTGCACAGCCAAAGTGCAACTGCAGCGAGAAACGCGCCCGGGTGAGCCTCAGCAACAGAATGGGTTGAAAGGGTGCGCGCGGAATATGAGGGCCGAGGAGAGCGCGCCGATAGCGGCGCAGCAAAGAGCAGCGCAATGAAAACAGAGAGAAATGGGAAATAATGGACGAAATTATCCCACGCGAAAAAGAGCACGCGGAGCGCGTCGTCGCCGAGCCTTGTTTATCCGCCGACTGTTTTCTCAATCTTTATACACTCAGCTGAAATGGCGCGTCACGGACGACGCGCTTTCACTGCGAGGAGAAAGAGCCGCGAAGAGAAATAAGAGCTTCTCCCGTGTTCTAGTACGCTACTGGTTTCCAATTTTGTTTTCTTTGCGTGATTTCTTTTTCTTCACAGAACTGCATTAGGGGTTTCGAACGTAGCGTCAGAGCCAGGCTCACCTATCGCGAGAAAGGTGTCGTGTGTGTGATTGTGTGTGTGTTTGCGCAAACGGAGAAAACAAGACGACGTTGCGCTGTAGTGTTTTATCGGGGACGGGGTTTGGGGATGCGTTTTGAAGGGTCTCGCCACCCGCCAAGACACGCCTGGATGGCGCGTCCACGGCCTCGAGTGGCGAAGACAGACAAGTACACAGTATGTATACAGACGCATTAACGGGCGCCCGCACGCACAAGCGCCGAAGCAGAGACGTCGTTCCACAAACTCGCCCCGACCTTGCCCCGTTTGAAACAGCCGATACAAGAACTGGGCCACCAAGATTCTCGTTCACCACTTTCTCGGCAGCCTTGTCGTGTAAAGCTTAATTCCCTCATTTCTCTGTGTTGTTCTTCGGAGGTGAAGTGCTTTCCGGTGGCGGGATCCCCGCTGTGCGCACGGCTATACAGACACAGGAGACCCCGAGTTTTAAGACCGGCGAGGCGAAAACAAGCTGCGCTTTCTGTTCTAAGCAACGGAGATGATTTTGCTTCCTGTATATCCGAACTCGAAAACAGTCGCACGCCTCGCGTCTTTCGAAAGGAATGCTTTTGAGAGCGACACTAACTCGGACACCCCGTGTCGCTGATCCTTTTGCAACTTCGCAATTACCAGCGAACTAACAGCGACAGAAAACGGGTGCATGGCGCTCTCTCTTTAGGCGACACTTCCGAAGCGGTGAGTACTAGCGGCAGCGATGTCTTTATCCCTGTCATCCTGCCAGAAAGAAGCCAAATTAAAAAAAAAAAAAAACGAACACGCACATAAATACAGCTGACAGCAACGACGTTCGGTGGAGTCCACACGCGCCAAACATACGAAACATAAAACCACAATGTAGTTTTTCCAATGGCAAAATCGACATGCATGGGCGCTTTTTTTTAGTTCTCGAGAGTTCTCATGAACATGATCTAGATCATCATCATCATCTACAACAGCAGCAGCTTACTTTAGATCCACTGCAGGACGAAGGTCTCTCTCAGCGATCTCCAGTTAAGCTTTATCCTAACTTCCGCCTACGCCTGCAAATTTCCTAATCACATCCCATCTTCCAAGCTTTTGCGGCACCCGATGGCCATTTCGCTTCTGTTAGCACCCATTTTGTTAGCCCAAAGGAACCACAGGTTATCTGTTCTGCCCATTATGTGGCTCTCCCGCCCTTACTTTCAGCAAGAACATCAGCTACACGCCTTTGATATATGTATAATCCGTACCTACTGCTGTTTTCCTACATGTTAATGTTGCGCCTATCATGCTCCGCTCGATTGCTCATTGCGCAATGCCAGGAATGTTTTTAATGTTAGTTAATATCATCAAAGCCTAGGCTCCGCAAGTTGATACTGGCCCAGGGCGTTGGTTATATACCTTGCCTTTCGAGGATATCGGAAATATAGGTGCCTTTCATAATTGTTTACGACCTGTCATAAGCGTTATAAGCAATTTTTAGTCTTCCACATATTTCAGTAATCTGCCGATGAATGCACTCACCTGCGCTGAAAACCGTTACTTTCATCACAACCCTTTCGACAAGCATTGGATATATACCGCGCTTTTCGGGCACGTGAAATTTCGGGATCACTAGTGTTACCCCAGCACATATAGGCTCCACAAAACAGGCAAAAAATTTAAGTGTTTATGATTCTGACTGTCAAACGTTCTTTGCGCAATCGTTGACTGGGTTTATTTCAGCGCACCTAACTTTGGTTCTCCAGAATGGTATAAACACGTAATCTTCCTTCCTCGTACTATGTTTTGCGTTAGGATGTATCTCTGAGAGAATTCTATTCCTCAGATGAACAGCTTCAGCTGTGCTTGGTTTATTGCGACATCAATTATATGGACACTCCAAGCGGATTCCTGCCGTCGCCGTCGTCGTCGCCATCGCCGTGAGGTTCCGTGTAAAGTCCAATAGCGATAAAATCGTCGCCGCCCGCCGTATGCTGTATGTGCGAGTGAAAGCGCGCGAGGGACGCGCGCTTTCACGGAGAGCAAATGCACGGCGGAGAGCGAATGCGACGTCTTCTGTCGTGCGAGGCGGGATGGGAAAGAGGGAGGGAGGGAGGGGAGGCGATGTTTAGCTGCGGCACCAAATGCGTATCTTGCGACCGGGCGCAAGGAAAACTGGCGACTCAATCTCCCACGCGAAAGGAGCAAAGCGGGACGGCAGCTCGAGAGGGAGGGGGGGGGTGCGGCTTCTACTCTGCTAGTAACTGCGTACTTGTACTTTGCGCGGCTGCGGGCGGTCGCGCGCACCGTATCTTGAAAGCGTACAGCACACGGCTCCTACCTTTGCATGTGCTGTGCTTTCGCTGCTCAGTTTCTGTTGAAGCGATAGACCGCATGAACCTTCGCTCGCTGCTGCCAGCGCGCTTGCTCACGCCAGCGTTTTATTGCGATAGCAATTATACGGACACTTCTACCGGATTTCTGCCGTCGGCATCGCCGTCGCCGTTGCCGTGAGGTTCCCTATAGATAAAATCTTCGCCGCGCGCCGTATGCCTGAGCGGAAGCGTGCGGGGACGACGCTATCACGGAGAGCGAACACACTCAATCTCCCACGCGCAAGCAAGGAAGCGGGAAGCCAGCGCCGGAGGGAGCGGGGGTGAGGGGGGGGGGGGCGCACTTCTACTCTGCCAACAACCGCGCTCGTCGCTCGCCCGCCCTGTCTCTTATCTCCACACGGCTCTGACCTTTATGCGCCGTGCATTCGCCGCTGTTTCCATTGAAGCGATAGACCGCACGCACGTACCTTCGCCCACTGCGGCGTATGCGCTTGCTGCCAGCGTTTTGACAGTCGTTGTCTGCAGTCATTCAGTGTGATCTATTCATGTTTGTTTGTGCGCGCTCACACCACGCTTGTTCATTCAGTCAGTAATAGTCGGGCCACATTTGCCAACGCACGCTACATATGCAATGCTGCCCGGATCGGCAGTGCAGCGCTACAGGTGTGTCCCTTCGCACGCGCTGCCCACGGGAAGCGCTTCTCATCAACACCACCGTTTCACACGCGCCTTCTCGTGGTCATCGAGTCTCTCTTCATGTCGGTCTACTTACGCCGCAGCACACCTGCTTACTTAATCAGCTCATGTTTACTACAATTCATATTGCTACCAAAGCCGCTCACCTTACTTCGTATGATATTGCTGTGTTGCTATCGCATTCGTTGCTTCGCCCTTAGGGCGAAACTGTGATATTTTTTTTACAGCGGTTGTCCGTGGTCATCGAGTGTGATTTATGTTAGCTTGTGCGTGCTGACACCGTGCTTGTTAATTGAGTTAGTAAGCGAATGTGTCCAAGTTTATACAGCCAATAAAACTACTGTGCTTACTCCGTATAGCTCTCTACTAATTTGCTATCGCAATTGATGCTAAGCCTTTCGGGCGAAACTGCGACTTTTTTTTTATAGTCCATGCCCTATAATGAGTGGCTGCAGGAATAGGTGCTGCTGATGAACAACTTCTCTGTTGTTCGTTTCACCTAATGATGAGCAACAGGGTTCTGAAAAGAAGGGTTTTCGTGAATACGTGGTGTTACTTTTTTTTTCAGAACAATGAAGGAACAGTGCTAGAATGCCCATGAAGAAACTTCTGCTTTTTAGAAAATGGCCGTGACATATACGTGCTTACTGAGGAACTTCATGGAGAACCTACAAGACTACAAACAGGTCGGTTGGAACATTCTAGCACACAAGAAATGTGTAAAGAAGCGACTTGTTTACATTTAAATACGAAATATGAGTAAACGGGGAAAAATTGCTACGTCGTTGGTTCAGCTGCAACATTGTAATCTTTCTTTGAATCCCAGGAGACCTGGGAAGCCAAATGATTGGATGTGCCAGCAGCGTTCGGTTAGGCATCATCCAGGACGGCAACATTTTATGACGTCGAGCTGTGGACGTCATGCAGTGGAATCGTCACAATCGCGTCGTCGCCAGGCTAAACCCACCTGTTGCTACAACCCACCACCAAGATATGGGGTTTTACATGCCAAAACCACTATCTGATTATGAGGCACGCCGTAGTGGGGGACTCCGGAATAATTTCGACCATTTGGGGTTCTTTAACGTGCACCCAAATCCAAGTACACGGGTGTTTTCGCATTTCGCCCGCTTCTAGATGCGGCCGCCGTGGCCGGGATTCGATTCCGCGACCTCGTGCTTAGCAGTCCAACAACTTAGCCACTAAGCAACCACGGCGGGTTACAACCCACCATCGCCAGCAGCCTAAAATCATACTACAAAAGTATGACCAGCTCTCTAAGGAAGCCCTCCGTTTCCACTCCTTCTGAATCAACCGTGTTTTATTCAATAACTTAACTACAATTAGGCCGCACTCTTGTAAAGAATCCGGACAGGATCCGTGTTCGCCCCACCATGGGCTTCGATGATGGGCGCGCTAGTTCTCCCTTTTGCACAGACTACAATGAAGTGGGTGACATCCAGCATATCTGGCGCTGCCGGTGCTTTATTGCTACGAATTAGAGAAGGGGGTATTTTCACGCGTGAGCGCAATATTTCGCATTCTCGGAATGATCGCGCATAATACGAAGGGAGGTGTCACGTCTTCTCGCGTTATCACGCGTTTCTGAACTCATGACCGAATGGTAGTGAACGCCGTGTTAGGGACAGCGGCGCCCAGGCTAACACTGCGCGCAGCAACAACACAATCAGCGCCACTACTACAACGCCGATTTTGTAAACTATACTTACTAGCGGATTACCTTAAGTCGTGCTGTTACTGTGTTTTCCATACGTCAACGAAGATACACACCTAACATGCATATCCTGATACTTCAATACTCCTCCACGACTCTCCAACGAATTGACTAGTCAGCGTTTCGGTCACACATGGAGGAAGTATGTCAGGAAGGGAACCATTCTAGTCTGTAACACGAAATTCAAAAAGCCATGAAAGAGACTACGCGCGGTTTTCAGCCTTTCGCGAAATATGAAGAATTTGAAGCCGAATTGCAGCGATTACGAGCCATTCGCCGGCGGGCTCAAAGAAGACACAGGGGAATTAAATCCACCGACGATCTCAGAGAGGTGAGGCGAATGCAAAAGGAGATTCAGCGGCGTATCGATGCACTCCACTCTCAAAGATGGAAACGATTCTGTGAGTCGTTGGATCCACGTCAGCGCTTATCTCAGATATAGAGAACCGTTCGTGGACTTCGCGTATCACCGCAACAGCGTGCTCCGTCCAAATCTCTCGCTATGCACCGAGGTTGCAGAGAGATTGAGATTGCTGAAGAATTTTGCTCCAGACTTGCTGGCTTGCAGCCTCAATGTGCACTTACACCATGTGTCCCTCCTGCGTCTCGGGACTCCCGTATGGATGTCGTGTTTTAGGTGGAGGAGATTGAAGCGGCCCTGGAGACTTGCAGGCGCTCTTCGTCACCTAGGCCGCACGGCGTTACCTATGCGGCGCTCGGCAATCTTGGGCAGAAAGCGCAACTCATGCTGCTAAACCATTACAACGAGTCTTGGCGCAACGGTATGGTTCCACGCTGAATGGAAATGCAGCCACTTGGTACCAATTTTAAAACCTGGTAAATCACCGTTAGATTTGTCATCGCACCACCCCATCGCTCTGGCCAGTTGCATCGGAACAATAACGGAAATAATGGTTTTGACGCGCCTGGAATGGTACCTGGAGACTTACAATGTGTACCGAGATGCTATGGCTGGCTTTCGGCGTGGGCGCTCATCCATAGATGATGTCATCGATTTGGTCGCATTTGTTCAACATCAAAAACGTCTGAAACGACTCACTGCGGCATTGTTCCTTGGCATAAATGGCGCCTACGACAACGTAGCACATTATGCCATTATAGAGGCTCTGATTGAAGCCGGAATTGATGGCCGCACTTTTCAGTGGCTATGCAGCTATTTGACCGACAGACATTTCTTCGCGATGACCCAGGATGGCGCCACGACGTGGATTCCGTGGAGTACCACAAGGTGGGGTGTTGAGCCCGACACTATTCAACTTAGTGCTCGTTGGCCTAGTCAGATGTTTGCCCAACACCGTTGAAGTATGAATCTATGCTGAAGATATCTGCATCTGGGCGTCTGCTGTAACACGACTGCAGGCACGAGTAAGGCTACAAAAGGCAGCTACGTTAACATCATTGTACTTGCGAAAACAAAACTTGGAGCTGTCTTCAGAGAAATGCTGCATTGTTACATTCTCTCCGAAGGCAATGAGGCCTTACTCTGTAAGTGTCAATGGGCAAACAATTGAAAACGCACGGAAACACCGCTTTTTAGAGGTAATTATCGACCGCGACCTATCATGGAGCCCGCACGTTTCATACCTAAACAAGAGGTTAACGACCATAACACACATCCTCAAATTTCTCAGTGGAAAGTCATGGGGCACATCGGTGTGGTCAATACTGCAGCTTTATAATGCCTTGTTCCTTGGTTTCGCAAGATACAGCCTCCCTGTGCTAGGCAACACCTGCAAAAAAAAAAAAAAAAAAAAAAAAAGCTGCGTGTACTCCAGGGACTACAAGCTCAAGCCCTAAGGACGTGTCTCGGTCTCCCGAAGTGTGCGTCTACGGCGGCAACGTTTGTCATAGCGCGAGATCACCCAATATCAACGTACTTAACCACCGACGCTCTCAGGGCGCATATTCGGCACGTTGTCCGACTACCTTCTCACCATCTTGCATCTTTGCCTACAGAAAGGCCACACATACCTTTCAGTCGTATAATTGCTGCCAATCGTACCTCGTTGCCATCGAACTACATGCCTGCAGCAAGACCATCCTCGCCACTGTTATAGTGCCTTCACAAACCTGACATGCGCCTCACCATCCCAGGAATCACGAAGAAAGCTCACATGCCGTCATTTGCACTGAAACAGGCCACATTAGGACTTTTACATGAGGTTCACAGTGGCCGTGTACATGTTTATGTCAATGGCTCAGTAACACCTAAATGTTCAGCTGCCGCGGTGGTGATTCCAGCAAGATCCGTCAAAATACAGCTAAAGACGTCACATGTCTCATCAACGACAGCTGATGAACTAGTAGCCCTCCGTGCGGCTCTTCATTTCATTCTGGAGGAACCACCCCATCCATGGTCAATCTTCTGTGACTCCAAGGCAGCCCTTCACAGTTTACTCTCAGTACTGCGCCATGGATCACATGATCAGCTTGTCGCAGAGATCACACAAGTACACCATCGCATAGTTGACGAAGGACACGATATAATATATCAGTGGTTGCCTAGTCACTTTGGCATACATGGCAATGATCGAGCGGACGCAGCGGCCCGATCTGCCCATGACAGTGTCAACTGCGTTGCCATTCCTCTTTCGAGAGCCGAAGCAGCGAAAAACTTTCCGCGCTTGCGCGTGAGCTGACATTGATTCAATGGAATTCATCTGATTCCACAAGTGCACGCCTTCATGCCCTGGACCCTAATTTACAGTTCCGTATTCCGTCCGACCTTCCACGACGTGACTGCACACTTGTAGTCCGTCTATGGCTTAGAGTATCATTTTCAAATGCGTACTCCTTGCTTATCTGAATGGCCAATAGCCCACTTTGTGAATTCTGCGGGCGCAACGAAACAATCACATACCTTCTTTGTGAGTGCCCTCGTTTCAACCCGCAGATTGTAGCTCTCTCAGCCACGATAGACCAACTGGACAAACGCCCAATAACTGAAAACAACATCCTTAGAAACTGGCCTACATAAACAACAACGCGAGCCGCCCTGAAGGCACTGCTGCGTTACTTAAAAGACACCGGACTCAGTGACAAATTGTGGCTATACACTGTGTAACGTAGGATGGAACGTTGACACTATGCAAGACTAGAACACCTTCGCAGACTGCGTGGCAGTGCCCACAGAAACAGTTCAGTTTTGTTTGTGTGTGTGTGTGATTTTTTCTTTTCTTATTCCCTTTTTATACTTTATTTTCTCTCTCTCTCTCTCTCCTGTTGCATTCCTTTCCCCTCCCCCGGTACAGGGTAGCCAACCGGAGATAATCTCTGGTTAACTCCCTGTCTTTCCTTTACCTTTTTTTTCTCTCTCTCTGATACTTCAATAGAGTGCAGTATATAATTAATTACGTGCGGTTTTTGCGAACTTCTCGTCGACACTTTCAAATCGACTATATTTATTCTGGACTTTTTTAATGAACGCTGCCCACAAAGCTTCACCACAAAAACACGCATGCATGCACGGCTATGCATGCCCACTGCCGCTTAAACAAGAACTTGTCAGTGCTTTGCGATTATCTCACATTGCGTGGTACCTAACATCGCCATAAAGGGTGTTGCTATTATTATCATAATTATTGTTATTATTAATATTATTACATCCACTTTCTCTCGAATGTGGAAAACTGCTCGTTATGTTATGTTTATGTCAATGGCCAAACGTCTTTTTTGTACACAGCAACTACCGGCGTCCCTCAAGGATCAGTATTAGGAGCATCTTTTTTTTTATTTTCACTAATGACGTTCTATCCGCTACTCAGAATTTTTATTTCCTTCTATATGCCGATGACATCACGATTTTTAAGGAAATTCATACTATTGATGACTGTCGTATCCTGCAGTCTGGCCTGTTTTATTTTTCGAAATGGTGCAAATATGATCACCTCACTTTGAATGCTGCTAAGGCCAAAATCATGACTTTCAATCACAAGACAGCAAGTATTTCTTTTTATTATTCTGCAGATTCAGTACCATTGTGAGATGAATGCTTTGTGAGATCAATGAGGTCGGTGTACTTTTTCATACAACCTTACACTTTTCACCTCACACTAAACGCCTCGCAATGCGGGGTATGCACTCTCTTGGCTTTGTTTGTAGACTACCGAGGGAATTCAATTCTGCTGCACCTTTCCGCAAGTTGTACACGACAATCTATCTTCCTCAACATGAATACGCATCGGTCGCCTGCAATGGCATTTCCAGATCCAACAGTGAAATTATAGATCGGGTGCAGAAAAAATTTGGAGTACGCTTAAGCTTCGCCTTTAAGAGTGGAACGCGCGTTATCGGACGCCATTGACACCGACACCGTATTTTCTGCGACATGGGGCCCGATCAAAATTTAGAAAGGCTCGGTTTTCAACATCCCCTCAATGTTGCCTAGAACCAAAGCACAGCGAAACACCATCAGAACTGGAGAACGCTTAAGCTTCGCCTTTAAGAGTGGAACGCGCGATATCATTCAAAGATCCCTGGCTGCTTATCAGGCTTTTTTCTCGCATATTCAAATTACAATCCGACACTATCACGTCTGTAGGTTGTGGTTAAGACGTACGCGTACTTTACAATTTTTCTGACGGATTTGACTTTGTGAAATTCAATTTTTGTTCACTAACGCCTTGCGCCACGCGAAGGGCTTCGGGATGATGTGGTTCAGCATGATTATTTCCGCCAGACGCCGATGCTTAACGCCGATGCCGACACCGACGCCGACACCGACGCCGACACCGACACCGACACCGAGGCCGGATTTTCTGCGACACGGGGCCTTTAACGCTATCGCGTCAAAGGCTTCTAAGCATATATCATCACCGCTCTGCTCACACTGGACCTTGTTCTAGCACTGTTGGATTATTGACATTGCCCTTACTTCGGTGCCGACGTAATTGCGCTGACCTTCTGTTTCTTTTTAAACGCCTTCACGGTAACCGCACTGTGCCCCGAACTCCTCATTTGTATAATGTTTCATTGTTTCATTTCATGCACTATGTTTCAAGATCAACAGAGAACATAGGTCTTTGCATGTTCCTGCCTGTCATCAGCAACACTCATCCGTCCACAGTATGCTGAGTCTTTATAAAGCTTATTTTCATCATCTCGATATTTTTCACAACTCGCTGTTATTGTTTTTTGCTGCGCTTTGCGTTGTTGTCTCATAGTTTCAGGCACTGTTCAACTGCCTTTCTCCCGGCGGCCGCATTTCGATGGAGGCGAAATGCAAAAACGCCCGTGTGCTTGCGTTGTAGTGCACGTTAAAGAACCCCAGGTGGTCAAAATTAATCCGGAGCCCTCCACTACGGCGTGCCTCATAATCAGAAATGGTTTTGGCACGTAAAACCCCAGAAAGAAGAAGAAGAAGAACTGCCTTTCTCCTCCTTTTTCTTTTGTATTTACCTCGCGCTTAGTTGTATGTATACACTCCTCGTTTCATAATTGTTCTTTTTATTCAATGTATCTGTTGTTATTTGCTTATAAGTCCCTTGCAGGCTTTTTTTTAATGCATGCGTGCGCCAGCACTATGAATTTAGGGTTGTTCATGGCACGTTTAATAAATATATAAATGATTGATCAACAAATGATTATTATTATTGTTAAATAGAATCAAATGAAGACAGGCTGCAACTTCCTTCGGAAGTGGCACGGCGCTTGCTTGCTTAAAAAAAGAATATTAAGCTAACATTCCACAGTGCCTTCCAACTGTGGCGAAAGCAAAGATCTCTGGTGCTAGAACACGAACACCTTGACGGAATTCATGACCGTCATCTCAGTTTATACACCGACGCTTCTGTTGACAAAATGGAGCTAGTGCAGCTGCTTATGTGTTTCCAGCTCTCAAGGTGTCTGTCAGACTTGACCGACTCGTGTCATCTACGGCGTGTGACAGTGTAGCGATTGTAGCAGCTTTGCGGAAATGGAACTCATAGCAGCCGCAACGTGTTGTTCTCTTTTCAGACAGCAAGGCTGCGCTGGAATTACTACAACGACTGTGGCTTGCCTCATACATTGGCGTAGCAGGCAACTAGGCTGCTGAAAGTCTTGCTCGCGAAGCATTAATTGAAGTTCAGACCAACGCAGAAGGATCTACAGGACGCAAAAATAGTGTTGAACTAGGCTATCTTAAGCGACTTCCGTTCGCGTTGGTCTCCAACTGAACCAACCGTGAGCGAATAAAAGACTTCCCAGAATTGAAGCCACCCATCATCTATTGCATCCACACATGGTCAGCGCAAACTCTAGCGTGGCCGTGCAAAATTGGACTTAGCGTGTCTTCGTCGTGTGCGCATGGTCAAGGTGACATTGACCATGATTTGTTAGAGATTCCTCAGCAGGATGGTGAAGGCAAAATACTAATAATAGATCAACTCAAGAGTGCAACGGCCCCCAATATAAGCGTGAGTAATATTTTATTGCAACGCGGCAATTGTAAATTTAGGAAAGAGGAGTTTCAGCTGCACCTCAAGAAGAGAAAAGAGCAAGGATGCACAGAAGGACAGGGAGTTAACCAGAGGTAGTTCCGGTTGGCTAACCTGCATGGGGGGGGGGTTAGGAGTAGGGGGATAAAAAGAGAAAGAGAGCGGAAGAGCAGAGAAAAAGAAAGAGAGACGAGCACAAACAAACTGCGTACACTATAGAGTGGTAGGGGGCAGCGTCCTTAAAGCCCGTCATGAAGGTCCGTGGACCGCAGGAATCTTAGTAGCGCGAATAAGGCCTTCTGCGTGGTGGTTCTTTGTGAGCTCTGGCCTAGAGCTTTTAGTTCTGATAATGGACGATTGTCCAATTGGTCCAGCACTCTGCCCATCGCTTGCCTCTCGGCACTATTACAGCGCTGGCAGGCACAGATAATGTGTGCGAGCACCTCGTCACAGTTGCATGAGTACGTGGGGCTGTTGGCCATTCCAATGAGGAAGACACAATAGTTTGTAAATGCTACACCTAGCCACAGACGGTACATCATGGTCTGTTCACGTCGTGGTAAGGCTGTAGATGCTTCTCTATATCCGGAGACAGCGAACGCAAACGACACATAGTGGAAACGTTCGAGTCCCACAGGGTCAAAGTACATTCACAGGACATCAATCGCTAGCCCAGCCGCAGCGTCTGTTCGCGAAAGCAGAATCAAGACACATTGACCACTTTCGTGTGCAGATCAGGAGGCTTCGTCTGCGTAGCCATTCCCGCTGATGTTGCAATGTCCTGGAAGCCATTGAAAGATTATGTTGTGTCCCTTGTCATGGCTGCGATGATGTATATCTGTCGAATTTCTGAGGCCAGTTGTTCGGTGGGTCCGTGGCGCATTTGGCTTTGTATGCATCGAAGGGCTGCCTTGGAATCAATAAAAACTGCCCATTGGTGCAGTGGTTCGCGAAAAATGAAACCAAGTCAAGCACGGAGTGCCGCAACGTCTGCACTCGTCGATGTGGTCACACATGAAGTATTTAACTTGATTTCTTCAGATTTGGACGGGATGATGATGGCAGCAGCAGAGCTGCTGAGTTTCACCGAGTGTAGACATGTTGGCGGAATCTGTGCACGTTGTAAATGCGTTCCAAAATTACTTGCTTCAAAGATTCAGGCCTGAGAAACGCAAAATGCGGCCATTGGAAGAGAACAAACGCAAAATGCGGCCATTGGAAGAGAACAAACGAGCTGGAGCAGATGGGTGCAGAACACAACTTAGGGGTAGCGTACTCCATGATTCTCTTATGCAGCCCACGGAAGCCTGTGTCAATAAAGAGAGCGAAAAAAAGGGAAAAAATAAACTAACAAAACACCCTATTAAGGACTATTGTCCTTGCATTGGCACACCCTTACAGCGTTTCCCCAGCACAGGGTAGCCAGCCGGTCTGAGAAGTGGCTAACCTCCCTGGCTTTCCGTCTATTCCTCCTTCCTTCCTTCCTTCCTTGCTGTGGCACACTAGAAACGGTGAAAATGAAGGAGCATGGTCCTACCAGCCAACTATGCATCGTCGATGCCTTTAAATTGTTTAGAAGAGTTCTGTGCGTAAGGTTTCAGGCCGCTGCCCAAACACCCGGGAATGGTTTGTTTTTTAAGTTCTTGCGGAATATGAGAAGGAAGTGAGCGCGCAAGGCAAACGGTGGGTCTGCTGTTTTAATCCCGCAGTTTTTCAAGCTCTGGGTCGTAAAAAAAAAGTCGTTGTTTTGTCGGCGCATTTAACCTCATTGGTATGTTTGAACTCAACTTGCCCACACATGGCTTAATTCGCTGGCCGTCGTTGGCTCGGCCCGCAGGGCAGGTACATTAACCCGCGCCTCAGCCAAGACCAGCTCGGCAAACACGGCGGAAGCCCTCGCCCTCGCATTCAAAACCAACGAAGCCATGAGGCAGGGGTCTTATATCATCACGGACTCGCAAATAGCATGCCGTCATTTCACTAGTGGTTAAAACATGCCATCCACCCTACCGAATACGTGGGCACCACATGCCCGTGGCGCGGAGGCCAGCCAACTCTCGCCCACATTACGTGGGAATGCGAGCTGCAGCCAACTAAAATTAATACGCCTCACATTCTGGCGCAAAAATTCAGAACGGAGCAGTGGGAGACCTGGCTCGCCAGCGAGGAAAAGGAGGCCCAAGAGGCACTCCTCGACCAAGGACGGCGGGTTGCTGAGGCCAGTGGAGCTCTGGACTAGGGGCCCCACCCACCTGCTTCGCCAACCCTTTCCTTAGACAATAAACACTTTTCAATTCAATGCCCGCAGGTATACTGCCAAACGAGTGTCTTCACTCGAACAACTTTTGGGAAGCCTCTCAGGCACCGTCACACACCTAACAATATCTTGCACAGTGAATTCGTCATTGGTTTTGACACCACAAAAGGGTCTCACAGCTCCGCCGATTTTCTATGGGTCTCCCCAGAAAAATTACTGGCTCCGTTTCAAGGCATGTCCGTTTCTATAGTTGCAAGCTCGGGTCCACGCGCCGATATAGACGTTCGCGGGAACGTGGGGGGCAGTCTCTCGACGTCGATGCGATCGTGCCAACGTTACTCACTCCTGGCCGTTTCCCGGGCCTTCTACGCAAAATGCACGCTGTTGTGAGTGACAAAATGCTGCGGACAATGTGATGTGTGTCCAAATGCAGCGGACCGTGTGACGGAGGCGCTGCGTGTCTGCGAAGAATGACATCCTGTGGTGTCCGACAGACGAGGGTCATTTTGTGCCGGCGGAGGTGGGACATTCGATATAAAAATAACGCTGCGTAGTATATATGTATTGTAGCACTATATGTATATTTCTGTGCGCCTGAGCTTAGCCATCGGCGGCTGGCTGCGCGCTGGCACCTGTCGTGATGGAACAATGGCTGTGGCTGGGCGGCAGCTAAACAATACTCCTTGCGCTTTATTTCTAGCAGCATCTGGACGACCGCGCCTGTCAGCAGAGCCGCCAGCCAACAACACTACAGAGGCGTATTCTCCGTTAGCACATCGAATCAGGCGCAAAATATTATATATATATATATATATATATATATATATATAGTCACATCGGGCCCTCGGTTTCCTTTCTTCTTGTTCATATAAATACATATAAATATATATCAAACATGTGCTTTTATTTTATTTTTGATGCGGACTGGCAACATCACCTGACCTTAACGAAGTTCTTCGAGTAATCACCACATGTCCTATTGTCAAAGAGGGCAACAAAATGTCATGCGTTCATATTTCTTTCCATTTCGCTCGGCTTCTCGCATTAATGCATGTACTTTCATAACGTGATTTTCAGACATCGTCGGGCTATTTAGTTGCTGCTGCATAATGGTATACATAGACACGCAGTGCAACAAAGAAAGGCGAAACAAACACTGTTTTGTTTATATTTCCATGTCGGTCTACGTCCTCCGCTTAGTACTTTCGTAGCAACTTGACAATGGAATCGTGAAGTAAGCGCGTTTTCCTTCTTTCACGTGTTGCTTCCGTCATCTTCACGATTTAATTGCAGTAACTTCCTGCAATGAAATCATTAGGACGACGGAAGCAGCACGTGAAAGAAGGAAAACGCGCAGAACACAAACACGCACGCACACACACGACAAAGGCTTTTCCCGGCCATTTTACCGTATTTTACCATTTGTATATTAAATGCCTTTGCACTAAACAGGTAGAGCGATGTAAATCTTGTGTATAAATAAGAAGATGGCTTTCAATGGAAAACTAGAGCGACTTGTCCATTGAGCTCTAGCTTGTGCCGTGACACCCCTTCTATCAACACACTGCCGATGGCAGAGACAAACGATTCCCCGCAGGCTTTCAATGCGCAATTCAGACAGAAAAGCACCACGACTTCAAGTACAACCGAAGTCATTCGTCTGGCGCTGGATTGTAAACCTGCATTCACGAACTAAAATGTTCAGCGGTTTCCACACAATGTCGTTTTCATGTAATCACTCTCAAAAGTTAAGGTCTTGCGCGCCCTGTGTACCCTTTTTGAAGGAACGCTTGCCCCTATCGACGAAGGCCGACTCGCAGCACGCGGTGTGCTCCCCCAATGATCGCGGAGCGACATCTCCCGCTCGTGACAGTTCCTGCGCACGCCACGACGCTTGACTCACCGTGATCGGCGCGCAGCGAAACAAGTCCGGTCCTCCCGGCCAGTGAAACGTGTCCGCGACAGATACACTTTCCGACAACGCGAGTCGGGACACTGGCGACAAGAATGGCAGCCACCGGGTCCGTCGGGAAAGGAGGCGAGCGAAGGTCGTGGAGTAAACCATACGAAGACGTTGCACGCGAAGGCCCGAGAAATTGCGGCGCCGACCGAGAAGTGCGTGCGCGAGCAGCGCTTGCGCGCCTTCGTAGCGAAGGGACGCGCGCACGTGGCTCGGCGGGGGCGGTCCGAGCAGTTGTAGTACAGCGGCCGCCGACAGCTGCGGTCGCGCGCGGCGAGCGCGTCGCCGCCGACGTCAATCACGCGCCCCGAACAGCCCAGCTCGCGGCCGCGACGTCAGCCCCGTGACTCTCCGCAGGAGCCGACGCCTGTGTGCTTGCACCGGCGCGCGCGCGCTTGCCCCGTGGATGCTACAAAAGTCGCGCGCGGTCGAACGGAGCGTTCTGAGCTTGCTCTACTGGGCGGCATCCCTTCAACGGGGAGCTCTTTTTGTCTTTTTTTCTCTCTCCAATATATTTTTGTTTTGTTTTTGTGAGTCTTGGAAAGACCGCTGTGTCCTATAGCCCATTCATTTGTCTTGTCAAATGTGTGCAGTTCGTTCCGCCTTAGGAATGACTGCTTGACTGATCGATCGCCCAAATGGGCTGTGTTGTCGAAACCAGGGGATTTGGCCTCCTAATTGCAAAGTGAAGGCTTCGCGTCGCAAGTGCTTGTTGTACAGATGCGAGAGTACGCGCTGCACTCGACTGTAAAAGTTATCGCGAAGTGGGAGCCGAAAAAAAAAAAAAAGTTCAATTATGCCTCCTGTGAGACCCGCGACGTACGCGTGGGACTGCACTGTAATGGTGGCACACGGCTGTACATTGCACTCTTTATTTTTATAGAGCAAGTGCAGACAATGAGAGAAATTTGTTCTATCATGCCTCCCGTGCTCCAAAGAACATGCGCACTCGGGTGTGTGTAGATATCTGAGAGCTTACAGGAGCCAAATGGCCATGCCTTATTTTGAAAGCCTTAATGTTCATATCGGTGGGAAGCCCGCGAATTCCAGGGACAAAAGTACGGCCATACCATGCAGCATTCATTTGTTCTTCCATGAAAAGTTGGCGATTGCGCACGGGCATAAATCCATGGTTTTATCTCTCTTTGACTTGTTCTATATTTGAATACAAAGAAAAGCTCGTATGAAAAATGCAGTCTCCCACGCAGATCTTCTGGCTTTGGCCGAGAATTCAATATATATATATATATATATATATATATATATATATATATATATATGCGCAGTTTTAGAACTGCAGCGCAAAAACCCGGAGGCGACACAAAGCAGTGCATCGACTATCCCTGCGTACTGCAGGGATTGTCGATGCGCTAACGTTTAGCTCAACACGTTGACAATTGTAGTCGCGCCCCTATATTTAGCCAGACATCAATTATAAAACAGCAAGATGAGCTCTTCACAAGAGGATTGATAGGTGCAGTTTATGTAAAGAAAAATAAAGAAATGTGTACCAGTAGGACATAATTTACGCACGTTGCTTGATCGTGAATCCAGTTTCTTGAACACGAGGACATGATATTACTCACTTAGAATAAAAAAAAAAAGTTGTCAAATGGTGGTAACGAGGGTAGTTGCTAACTTTACCACCCATTACTTCAACTTTACTAGCTGTTTACTACTTCCCGATAATTCAGACTTACAGTAAGTGCTGCCTTACTAAGCAGGGACTAGGTTTCACAGACAAGTTAGTATAAGAGGTAATACACCACCGTCTCCTGTGGTCTGTTCTGCTGTATAGCGGCGGCCTTAATGCGATGTTTAGATAAACTAAAGTTTGTATCATTGTCTTCGAATAAAAGTTGAATTCTGCGTTGTGGCACACATATGTGTGTGTGAGAGAGAGGGGGGGGGGGCAGACTGTACGTTATACAAATATAGGTTTATAACTTTGCTTATTTATCCAAATACGTAAGTGGCGCACCGGAACAACCTGTGCTCCTAAAGATAATGGCTATAGTATATGCTCATAATGTTAGTTCTTAGAAACGTGTCGCTTAAAGTATCGCGATCATTGTATTGAGCTGTACGTTGTTCCCCTCTTTCGTTTGTTCCTTTCTCTACAGTGCAGTTCATTACACGCAATCTAAGTTTCCTGTCATGACCGTTAATTACGTGCGGTTATTTCATCGTGTTATAACTGTCACTAAAATGTGTGGCAATGCGGTCCTTGTTTTTTTTTCGTATACGTATTAATAAAAAAAATTGAAAGACGCTTAAGCTTCGCCTTTAAGAGTGGAACGCGATAGCGTTATCGGACCCGTTCGAGCCCCGTTATTGGGCCTTGTTGTAAGCTGGCTTTCCCACTGCAATACAGAACGTGGGAAAGCCAGCTTACAAAGACCAAGCTTACACCGATCCCCTGAAAGTCGGCTTTACTTTTAAACATTTTAAACATGTTAAACATTTTAAACATTTTTCTTCATTGCTAGGACGACGTATTTCCAGGGGCAATATAAGTCATCTTATATTAAAATGTGAAGGCCCTCGCACCTTTTTTTATTATTTTATTAATTGCTTGCTATTGCCCCGACGCGCGCGCGTTTCCAAAACGCATTAGGCAGGCGAAGCCCCAATTTGACCTGCCGAGGATGCGAGCGCCATCTAAATATCATTTTCCCAAGTAAACTACCCGAGCGCGCAGCTGTAGGTCTGGTAGAAATGCTGGAAAAGGAGTTTGTGTTTGAGTTTCATCGTAACAGAATTATGTTTTTCCGTATATTAAAATTACAATCCGACGCCACCAAATTAAATTTGTTGTTCACGAACGCATTGAGCCACGCGGAGGGCCTGCGCGGTCGGGGTGGTTCGGGAGGATTTTCTCCTTCACTAACACCTCGCGCCACGGCGCGGCAGGCCTGCGCGGTCGGGGGTCGGGGTGGTTGGGGATGATTTTCTCCGCCACGGACGCCGACATGCCTGCCGACGCCGACGCCGGATTTTAGGTGACACGGGGCCCTTAACGCTGTCGCGTTAATACACATTTACAATAGAAGGGACATAATTGCTCACTGGGAATGAAATCACCGCTTGTAAAGAAAAAAAAAAAGGTCTTACTAACTTAAGTGGGTAGCAAATGCCACTATATATACATGTATATCGGTGCCATTGCTATCTATGGTTTGCAAAACCACCTCCGCTGAGTAGCATATGCAACTACCAGCGACGTTACTAACCGCCCTTACTAGAATGTTAGTTAACTTTGTGTCTAGCAGTTACTAGCGTTTGGTTAGTAACCGACGCGACCTTTTTTTCTAAGAGTGTACAGTTTCGTCATAATGTGTGTTTGTTTGTTTCCCTATCGTACCACATACGTATGCAACATTCTTCATCAGTTGCGTATACTATAGATTTCACGTGCTTCCAATAAAGATTTGTAAGTCCAGCGCTGTGGTGCTGTGACTTTCTTGTCTGTGTCGCGTCCGTATGTTTGCGCTCAAGTTATAAAATGCAATTCAACTAACTGGCCAAAGTATCGGTCATATTGCAGATCCCTGTAGAACCAGTCAAAGGAGTGGAAGACTAACTTTAACGCTCAAATTTTAGGAGCCCCAAGTGGAATAAAGGTTTCTTGGGTGTGTGTGCTCGGGATCGCGTGCTGGGCATCTCATAAGACGGACTGGTAAACGCCAACAGAGCACTGCGCAGCTAGCCGAGACTGGCATTCCTTCGACGCGCGTTAGTTTTACACTTGTCCACATGTACCGTACTTCTGCTTTCATTTCGAATTTGTAAACATTGCATGGATTGCGCCATAAACCTGGATGAGCGCAAATGTCAACAATTGGCACTGCCAATTATATACTGTTAACATTATTCTTGACTGTGCATTGGCCTTGAAGAACAAAACGAGTTTTGCAAGCAGTCGCCTACATTCATTGGCTCCTGATTTTAAGATATCTCTACCGCATGTGCTGCCAAGGTGTGAAAAAACTCCGTTGTGCTGGTTGTGGCTTCGTGTCTCGTACACTGAGTCACCTTCATTTCTTATTGGATGAGGCGACAGCCCTATCCTCGTGATAGTATCCCACTATCCCACGTTACAATACAAGGAGAGGCGGGTGCTGTGTACCGCGCACAGACAGTCGCTGTCAGAACAAAATATATTAGGACGTTGGTCACAACGGACGTATGCGCTCAAGGCATTTAGCGGGCCAGTACGCTTCCTGTGGTCTACGGGCACCCGCGATAGACTGCGATTGTGACGTGTGCCGCCTCAGAATCTTGAGCGCCGATTTTCGTTTTGCTGCTCACTTTTCTCTCTTCTTATCTCTTTGAATTATTCTTTTTCGTCCTGGAGCAAGGTGACAAACTGGATTTATTTATAGCTAACCTCCCTGAATTTTCTTTGCTTCTACGCATATATATATATATATATATATATATATATATATATATATATATATATATATATCTGATCAAATCCTGTTTAAATTGTCGCGTAGACAGCAAATACCACAGAGTGCCGAAACAGTTAACGCATATCCGTACATATCGTAATTTCATCAAACGAACCGAGGCTTTTGGGAACAGCGTAAAAAATTATTTTGGTAGGTGCCTGTTTCGTAAAATATTGAGTGTCTAGACCCGTGGAGTTCCCTAACAATAAACGAATGCCAATACATGCGGTACCTTCTCCTGGAGGAGCTCGTCAACACGTTAACGGAATTTAAAGCACCGAGCTCAACCAAAGACTTATATCGCTGCCCATTGCTATTTCGTCTCATGTTTGCTGTTTCTTTAATTAATTAATTTATTTATTATCGTTTGCTTACCGTAAGAGGCGTCAGTTGCAGCGTAACGCACCTCGAAGGAAAGGGCGACTGATCTGAAAAGAGAAGAGCGCGGATTTTTTTTTTTTTCGCTCTTTGTGCTCGATAGAGAAACGATTCAGCCATAACAGTACCACGGCGATATCAGCCAACGGCTTCAAAAATAGCGCATACTTTAACAACGCACCAACCGAAAGTTTTTCAAAAAAAAAACGAGCCGTGTTGGAGGAGACCACGCTCTCACCCTGTTCTAACAATGATTTGGCATAGGAAAGATGGGCTGAACACTTCGTTGCTATCCCTTGAGCTGGCGTTTATTTTTATTTTTTCTTCCGTAGTTGGTGCTTACGGGTTCTCGCTAAAAGAGAGAGAGAGAGAGAGAGAGAGAGAGAGCGAACACCCGAGCGCATTTTATGCGCAACACAAAAGCGTCGCTGCGCTGTTTTCTGCGTTCGTTTCCTGTTTCCTTGCCAAACAAAACAATTATGAATCCTAAATGTGATAGCCGCGCTTTTACGACACACTTCGTCAGCTCAACGAGCTTAATCTCGTACAAGAATTATCGAAGCACTGGTTATCGATTCACCATCTTCATATTATTGGTGCTATATGCTCCATATAGTTTCTTCATTTGCGAGAAGAATCGAATACCTAAATGCCACCGAGCAGTCTTTCTCATTCTTTACGCAGAAGACGTTCTATATATATATATATATATATATATATATATATATATATATATATTGAAACACGTTCCGTGGTAACGTTCCGTGTTGACAAGTGCTTGTCGACGTAGCCAACCTTCTAAAATTCAAAGCACACCAATCTGGTCTCAATAAAGAGGTCCTGACACCTTTATAGCCTCGATCACAGGTGGTCGTTTCTGATGTCAATGCTATTGAAGCCATACACTGCAATCTCTAATTTAAATTTAATGGAAGCCAAGAAAAAAAGAAAACTTTGCCTGAGCCACCAAGGATTGTAAAATAAGATAAGAAATGGCGGTGGTGCATTGTGCCCACAACTAGACAGCACCAACTATTTTTCTCGGCGCACCAGTGTTTGCCAATCGATTCATCGCCTATAGTGCCTCCGGCGACATATACCAAAAAAAAAAAAAAAAGTGTGTCGTACCAATTACGAGCGTAGGGCCAAATTTTAAAGCGCAATGTCACGCATTTTTCTGAAGTGTTACTTGAACAGGCTCTTCTTTGGTTACTCCCGGGAAGAGATCTCACCTACTTTGCTGTTTTTATTCTTTGGAATCTTCCATTCGTTAGCTAATTGAAATGGGCCATTCCTTCAGGCTACAACATTGAGTGAAGTCTGGCTGCCCATAACAATGTCCAACATACGCTGTTATTGCTCTTCGCTTTCTTGTTAGTCGTTACGCCGGCCTTCAATTGCTTTATTATTCGAGGAAGAGCGGCGAAAAAGCCATCGAGGCCGCTTCCTCGGCAATATTAATCTCGGTGAGACATACGCCCATGCTGTACAGGTTGTAGCTAGAGAAAAAGAAATGTAGAGGACAAACTGCACGCGGAGAAGGCGAACACGCGAAGGTTGCAAGCTGGCAAAGAGAGAGAGAGAGAAAAAAGAAAGGATAATTTTTTCTGCTTCCTGAGAGCGCGACCGTAGGATAATTTGAGAGAACGAATAAATGCCCCACTACAGAGACCGCTAGGGTAGCGGCGGGAAGAAGCTAACAACATTAAATAAACAAAGACAGTTCGGTCACACGACCGATGAAAATACACACATGCATCATGCATTCATCTCTTCAAACCGAAAAGGAACAAGTTAGTTTGAGACGCCGCAGGCTCTTTCTTTTGTTATGGATATTCGTGTTTAGTTTCTACCATCACAGTCATTGTTTTCGGTGCACACACAGACTTTCGCATCCCTTCCGATGGCAAGGGGTGACACGTTCATTCACCGAGAAGGCCACATGTTTTTCGTTTCTTATTTCTTTTGGAAAACTGAAGCAGCGACGTGCTGTTGCACAAACATACGTGAATTCGTCCACCAATATTTTAGGCGTCATAACCGCGCATCCCTGGCCTTCTTCCTACACCAATTTTAGATTTAATTATATATATATATATATATATATATATATATATATATATACGGAAATAAAGCAAGGCGCAAGAAGAACAGCTGAGCGGAGGTGAAGAACATCAGCTAACAAAAATCAAATTCCACTCGTGTTAGCGACATCAGCGAGCTTGTGAACAGGTCAAAACAAGGATAATGCAGGCAGGCCTAGAGTTATTACTACAAAATTATGCAAACCTTCGTCGGAGAAGCGATAAAAAAGATAACTAAGGAGTAATGTGTTACCGGTGTGTGTATATGTACCAAAATACATAAATTAAGTACTACAGTTTTACGGCACAACCAAACATCGTGAATACTTACGCTACACTCGCGCATCCTCACAAACTCTGCAGACTTCTTGGTGCGCGCGTACATTGCACAGCTTGTCGGGTTTCTTTCATTAATAGCTTCGTAAACGTGCCTGCCCACCGAATACGCCATTAAGAAAACATAGAGAGCATTATGTATACAGCACCGGGATAATGCGGGACACAGGGAGGATAGAAGGGACGAAGACAGTGCGCTACTAGCAACTGCGTGTTTATTGCACATACACATGGCAATACGCGCCCTTTCAGCCATACTTTTGCTTAGCCTTAAAAAGCATATGCAAAGTACGTGAACGAAATCAACTCGCTATTGTTCTCTGTCCTTTTGAACCACTCAGGATACTTCTGCGGTAGGCTCAATTGACTAATTAATAACTATTAATGAGCCAAGGCTTAAAGTACCAAATAAAATGCTAAACTCGCAATAAAGCAGTTGCAGAATAATTACGAGAAACATCCAATCAACATGTTTACATCAATATACTGTAGCGGCTATGATTTTTCCTTGTTCAACGATAGCGCGCGAAATTTGAGAAAAAAAAAAAAAAAAAAACAACAAGTAGTATGGGACTTGGGCGCAGCGACGTTAGTGCCACCTAATAAATGTATAATGAACAATTTGTATTACGCGCAGATTGAAGCGATGGCTGTAAACGCAAGCATTGATTCCGAGACGACAACAATCTTGCCTCGGGTGCATCACCACCCACAGCCACAACCTCCTCGCCTTCTGCGCAGTCTGTCAACGGCGAGAGCACTAATACAGCTTCACGAATTGCTATGTGCGCTTCCCTGCAATCTCGAATTGCCGTCACTTACTGCCTATTCACACACCATGTTTCATGCATCAAAGGTATTTCGTTTGGAGCAACCTTAAGGGCAGCAAGGCCACTGTGTGCACGCGTAGCGACGTGAGTGACGGAGCTCGGCAAAATTAAAGACTGAGCAGTTGTCTTCATAGAAACGAATCTGTTGGATGTATCTCAGTACGCGTTAAAACTTATCAAGTGAAACTTTAGCGCCTCAATCAATACTGCAAAATATACTTAATTAACATGGCTTAATTAATCAGTCAAGCTCTTTGCAAAAATGACTTTGGTTACTCAAGAAGAAAGTTAGCCCTGCTGTGTCTGTCACTCCTTTCGTCATTAGTCCTTTAGTTTAACTTGGTTGACTCTCTTACATATATATATATATATATATATATATATATATATATATACAGCCCAGCGCCCAAAGAAAGTTGTACCAGCTTTCTAGACCTGGCAGAAATGCCAACTGTGCTGTCTGCCCGTCACTATCACTGTCAGGCGAACATATAAAAAACAGAATAATAAATAGAAGGAATAGCTTACAGTTTCTCTTTAAAATAGGCATCAATGTAATCTGTGAGATTAAAATATTGCGTCATGCAGTAAAATGTTTTATTTCTGCGTACGTGAATAAACCCTCCAATGTTAGTCTAGCGCTGCGTCTTTCGTCACTTGTGCCCCTCCTGCGTACCGTACTAGCGTCATACGGTGGATAATGAAGTACCAGCCAGCCCAAAAGCCAGTTCTTAAAGAGATTGCCGAGGCATAGAGCGCACATTCTAGCAAGAAATAACATTATTATGAAACGGCCAATGGAAACTTATCATGGGCGAGATCACATTGCAATCCACGGCGCCTACGTGCACCTAGAAGCTTGCCGTACGTTTACGAAACGAGAGAATCCGGAAAATGAGAAGGTGCGTCGGCTTGTTATTTTGTATATCTGCGTCAGCCTTTCGTCGAAAGTGCAGCGGCACTCTAGTCAGACAGAAGCAGTCGCGCTTTCGAGGAGTTACCGAATTACACGTCCCTTACTGCATGCAGGCTCGTACCAGCAGTCGCGGGCGAGGTTTACTGCGTGTACACCAAGTAGAAGACGAAGAAGCAGGCAGACAGCAAGAGAGAGCGAGGGAGAGGCAGCAGATGAGAAAAGATGAGACGCGCCAGCTCCGTGGTCCCCATGAGGATGCCAAGAGAGGGAGAAAAAAAAAAAAACGCTCATTTTACTCGGTGTTGCGTATATGCAACGAGTAAGGTTTCTTTTTGTCTGGCGACGGGCTCCACTGCAAGACGTGCGTGGAGAACCGGAGCCCATTCGGTTTGAGCCCAAATCAGCGGTTGGGTGCACGGTTACTTCCATGTGGTAAGCCGGCGCTGCCGTTCTTCCAAGCCTAGCGAAACTAACTATACGTGTAGTTCTTGCTTGCCTCACACCTCCGGCGGCGCTTTATTCGAGTCGCACGCGTGATGCGTTTTATTCGGGTCTATAGCGGGGCTGCCCACCGCAGCTGGCATGGTCCACCGCGCGCAGAGAGAAGCGGACAGTGAGGGCCTATGGCTCCTTCCCAAAATGGGCTCCCTGCAGCCAGGAGCAGGAACAATTTTATCTCGGTGGTCGGCGCGTCGTCGCATCGGCCCGTAAACTACGTGCACCACGAAGAATGCACCAACGAACAAAGCCCACAGACCTCGTGGCTCTCGGGTGTGAGAGCGTGGTTGCGTACTGCCGAGGAAACGCGGGCCGTCATTCGTGTACAGCCCACGCCTGCCGTAGAGGCACAGGGAGAAGATAGTGAGCTCATGCTCGGACTCTGGCCGAGAGGACTGAGGGGCCTCTCTCACCGCAATCAGCGGCGGTTCGTGGACTCTGCTCTACGCCATTCGCACTATGTAAAAAAGCTAAAGGGAGCTGCCGAAGCTCAGAATGAAGAAATAACGTAAACGATGAAGGCGTACGACGAAGCCGCGCACTTGATAAGACAGGAAAACAGCTGCTTACTAAAGCCCCGAGGGAAAAAAAAAAAAAAAAAAACAGAGTAATGCAATGGATGAGGTCGCAAGGAAGTAAACACAGCCCAAATAGAACGCCATGCTATAAGTATATCATTACAAATTCTAAAAGCGGCAGCCGCCTCCGAAAAGAAAGCTCTTAAGTTCTTCGGATAAACGAGGTCAGTGATGGCGACACTAACAAGAGCTGCGCCAATTCTTTTGAACAAATGTGTCTTGGTAATTTTCCTTACTGTCTTACTATCTTATTGGTTAAATTTGTTAAACCAATGGCCCGTAATGGCTGGCGAAAAGAGCTCTTTCGGGGTACCAAAATACATTACTTCCAAGCAACTATGTTCTATAGCCCTGCGCCTGACTTCTCACTACCAACTTCTGCTATTTTTTCTCTCTCTTTTACGGCCATTGTGTTGCGCTATAGGTCAGCCATGCTGCTCAAAATACCAAATCCTTACCCACATCGCCAAACAGGCTTCGAGCCACCATTATATATCTATTATTTTTTCTCTCCCCAAATACCAAAACATTTCGAAAAAAAAAAAATCGTGTTATTTTCCGAACCCATTGTCAAACACACTTAATAAAAACATGTACTACTACTACAACATCGAAATAAATAAAAGGAAGGAACGCAAATGCAACCCTCATACAATAGGTATGATTATTTTAAGCAGCTATGAACTCTTCGCACGCACGGGTATAGTGACTATTGATTTTTACACAACAAAAAACTACAAATAGAAGTACCTGTCGTGGAACAAGTGCAACCCACACGTAATATACGCAACAGTGGTCTTCTCTTTAGATCGGTTTAACGCTACACAAGTAGGGTGGGAGTGACAAAGGGCAACGAAGTGCCGCTAACTTCCTGCATTTTTTTCAAATTTTTGCAGCACTTCATTTCGTTTTCATTTTACAATGACGACAAGGTGTGCCTGTTACAATATTGTGGACAATAAAAGAAAAACTATGAAAAATCCGGATGACTTCACGAAACAGAAATCCGATGAAGACGAGTTCCTCCATGAGAACTAAGAGAAACAACAAACTTGTTAAACTTCAGCCTCCCACTCGAGAGCACCACTCTTGTCTACTTATTGCTGAAAAAGAACGGTGGTAGATGCCGGAAAGAATACAGTGAGCCGTATATATTAGCGGTAACTATAACTTGCGAAGACTAATCCCGCGTGCTGCATTACAGCACCGTATTGCCCAGCGCTATCTATGCAACAAGCAGCACTCCAATGTAAACTTGCTTTTTGTCAAGGTACTTTCACTTCGTTCAGTGCGCTGATGACGTCGTTAAGATCAAGTACGACTGTACCATCGGCCGTGTTTTGGAGCCCGAAGTATGAACAAAAATTAGGTGCATTTTGCTAGACAGAAAGAAGTTTGGTGGATATTTAAGTTGTATAGAGCAGCGTAGGGAATTTTGCCCACGTCCTCATTTTCGCCAAGCAGACGAAAGAGCCTGAAAGCACACGGGGCATTCGCGATTTGTAAGCCCTCTGGGGAGGCGCCCATCAAGGATGTCCTGCGAAGAGGAAAAAAAAAACTAGTTCTAGGTGGATGGACACCTGCTTATGCTGATTTCGTTTTGAATTCAGTGATACACTATGGCGCAGGTTTTCTTTCTTTTTTTTGCAAATCTTCCCATGCCATCTTGTGTGGAAGTCCTTCGATGCAGCGAGCAAGGGACAAAGTATCCCTTCACATCTATAAAAACTAGCACAGAAAGAGCCAAGTTTGCTTTCACTAGGAGTAGGGCTCGGTTTACTAGGCTTCCTTCTTTCATGAAGACATCATGCGACCATGATCGATGTGGACAAAAGGGGTCGTATGCTCCGCAATAAAATACAGAACACCGCATCATAATGCCGGTGTCTGCATACTGAAACAGATCGAAAGAAGAGAGCGCCGACGAAAGGCACTGCAACCGGCAACGGGTATTGCGCAACGAAGCGCTCTCCAGCGCTGAGCAAAACTGAAAACACCGATCAATCACCGGCTTACCAAGAAGGCAGCTCGTTGTCATTTTGAATTGCTCGGGAAATTTGGATGGGAGGTTTACGTGCTCAAGGGGCTAAACCAAATAGAAGCCACAGTTCTATATATATGTTCGTAGAATGCTAATCACAACGGTGCGCATTGCTGCTTTCCCGGCCGTGGCAGTCGTATAGAGCGACGGTGGCGAGCTGCAAGAGCGCCAGTAAGCCTAGATTTCTGTGCACACTAAAGAACCATAGGCAGTCAAAGTTACCCAGGAGTCTTTTCTTCCACCGGGCGAAGACGAAGTGTCTGCGAGCCAGAATGCTATTTTCTCTAGCTTAGCTCTTTTCTCTAGCTTAGGCAACTACGACTGTGACGCTTGCTCTCATTGCAGCCCGCCTGAAGCGGCAGGTCGCACTTTTTTTTTAATCCAGCGGCCGTGCAAGAGGCGAGGAGCATGCTCAAGTGGAGAGGGTTTCGATGGGGCCGAGCCGGCACTGTGACATAGATGACCACATGAGGAGGCTGGTGCCACCGTCTGCGATTGGTCCGCTTCCCCTAACTTAGCTTGCGGTGGTTGGTCCAAAATCGCGGCGGCGTGCAACGGAGGGTAAAAATGCCGTTAAGACAGATCCTCAGCAAAGAACAGTTAGCAGAGCGATGTCGTATACGTGCCGAAAGGGCTCAATAACGTTATATTTCCACACAATTTTTGTTATTATACGCAAATTAATCCATGCTCTCCGGCAGCTCCGAGTAGCCAGTGCCAGATCGATCGGCGGCCAGCCATGTTCCATTATTTTCGGAACGGGGCAGTTTCCGGCTATTCAGAAAAACAAAATCAGTTTCGCTCGGCATATTAATGCATCTTTAACGCCACTTGGCTGCAGTGAGTTTTCGCGGTCTTGTAATGTTGCGTGACAGACGGGCGAAATGGGCGAAACCCGAAAAACTTTGACCAATAGCAGAGGGCTAATGGCGAAAAAGGCGTCGAATCAGAAATAATTATCTTTATTTCGTTCGGTCGAATCACGCATAATCGGTGTGCACATCTCATATCAGATGGGGCGTTTTCGCGGTTTCCGTGACGTTGCGTAACAGACAGGCGAAGTGGGGGTGACCCGAAAATGTTTTGACCAGAGGGCTGATTGCAGAAATGGAAAAGAAAAGTTTAGATAGCTTTACCTTATAGCGCCCACGATACGACTTCGCACCATATAAAGCGACTGGCATGTCAGGAAAGTTCCGCATAAGTCATAAGTTCTTATGAGCGCCATTTCATTCGAATGTTTATGAGCTAAAACATAATGGCCTTGCAGGGTTGTGCACATCTTTCCTGTAAATTTAGTCAACTTACAACATGACATTCGTAAAAAGTAGGATCACTTGGCGATAGCAGGTCGAGAGATCATAAGTCATGAAGTAACGCTGATAACGCAAGTGCGTGCGTAACGACGGCTTTGGATTAATGCAAAAAAAAAAATGTTAAACTGCAGCGCATAACCGCGGAACATAATTCACAGAGAATATGTCATAACGCTCTAGTTTTGATCCAGAATCCTTCTCGTTTAGAAAATTTCTTTTGAGGGGTTAACTGCGCGCGTTTGCAGTTAAATTGTTGAATATGGTCATAATATTTTTATCTAATGAGGCCGTTTGTCCAGAGCAGACAATCTATCGCGTAATTTTTTTCGATGCTGAGCATGAATACTGCAGTGCAACAAGAGGTGTTCAATTTATTTTGATCCCGGGCAAATGCTAATCACGTTAAAAAATCCCCGAATGACAACATAAACGGTGGCGTACCAGGCAGAAGTCGAGTTAAATAACCGAAGTAGGAGAAAGCTAACTTTTAGTAGCAACTGCTTGATTTGGGCGTGTTGGTTCATCTTGAATATAACTTGAAGCAACATGAAGGAACGAGGACATGAACGAGAAAACAACCACGACGGGAAGTCGGTGTTTTCGTGTTTGATTTCTTGCTCATGTCCTCGTCCCGTCGCGCTGCATGCTTCAAGTTATATTCAAACCTAACTTCTTTCAGAAGTATTACCACTAGGATTCACTCAGTTCTTGCATTGTTCCTTTATTCTTGTAGTTTTAATTCTTTTTTTTAATGCGTAGCCAATTTGTTGTATATGCAGCGCCTTTTTCATATTGAAAAAGAAAGGAAAGAACGAAAGAAAAAAAAAAGCGTCAGGTTCTTAGATGTTTGACAAGTCCCAGAGAATAAAAAGAAGAAAAATGCGAAGACGACGCATTATTCTTTTCATCTCTGCGCGAGCTACCCAAAAGGCAGAATTTATTGAGTCACCGCTAGGCAGGCGCCCCAGCGCGAGGAAGGCGTGCCCCTGGCAACCTGGTGACCTTCCCTTGAGCTGAGCTGAACCACTGGCGGACGGTGTCGCCGACGGAAGCCACTGGCTGGCGGGAGGTAGGCACGCAAAGCAATTTCCAGATACCGGCGTCGGCACAGGTCTCTCGAACGTCAGCCTCGCTCGGAAAATCGACCAATGACAGGCCACTGACGGCCAGCGCCTGCGGCTAGTTTTTACATAGCCAAAGAAAGAAAAGACGAAGGAATCAAGTTCTCGCAAACGGCGTGTAGGCTAAGATGCTCCAGCCAATCGAAGACGACCGTTGCAACTTCTTTTTGTGCCTGCCTGGCGATCTGTCTAATATCATAGTAGATGGCCGCGATCTTATGGCGCACTTTTCGACAGTAGTTTCGTCAGAACCGCATATTTACCGGAAGAATTCGGCTCAGTTGAGGCACTATATCGGTAGATCGGACCGTGCGGTGGATTGAGGGGACGGTGGTGGGGAGTGGTAGAACTTTCGGTCTAGACGGAAGGGCACCGCTGACAAAACGCTTCCTGACGTTTGCGGCTGCAGGGATCTGTGATGCGTTGCGAGATATTCGAGGGGAAAGACTTACGAAGGAGAAATTTCCCATAGCCTCGAGGAATTTCGTCGATGATGCGAAGGGTGACGGCGACACGATGATGCCTTCCTGTTGACACAGAGCGCCACACGGCGATATGCACCTTCGCAATTCAAAAGAACAAGAAAGAGAGAGAGAAAAGGGAAAGCGGCATGATTTGCTGCCATGCGCGCGTTGCGAAATGAAGTGCATGCAAGGACAGCACCAACAGCACCAAGTCCGTTTATCTGTCTTTTTTTTTTCATCGTTATTAGACCACGAGGTTTGCTCTAAGTTTCACGGGCAGATCTGTCATGCAGAGGCAGGCGAAGCGTGTCACCTCACGGTCATCATTGCATAATGGCTGCATCGAAGCACTGCGTGAACGTTGTGATGTAGTTAGACACCTCATGGAACTGCGTCATGCCTTGAACACGGCATTAGGCATTGAAAATGTCGACGTTTCTTTGCATCTAGACTATAGTGCAAGAAAGCCGCGCGTCGTTTGTTTCAAATGCTATTTGTCGATTGCAAGAAGAAGAGTGGCAAAGAGAGAGAGAGCAAGAGCCCGCAGTAACCTAGATGAACTGCACCGTTTACGGTTCACACCTTGTGGGATTAGTTTACATCACGAAGAAAATAGCCTAACTCATACCTGCTAGTCCTTCCTGCTGTCGTAATCTCCAAGCCTAATTGTTCGGATCTGCGAAGCACAGAGAGAGAGAGACAGAAAGGCACTGTTTAATTAAAGCTGGAAAAGTTAGCCCAGCTGTTAAGCTTCACATGCTAGCTCAAATGTATAGAGCGAAAAAAAAAAAAAGTACTCCAGTACTACGCATGTGCTCGAAACACACAGACCAACTAAGTCAAGTTTTCTGTTTTTCTTTTTCTTTCTTTTTTTCTTTGCAGAACCTGATTTAGCCATGTGTCCTGCAAGCGCAAGAAACGCATCCGTGTAATGTACAATGCAGATAGCGCACTTTCAATGCTGTAAACGTTCTGCAGTTAAGATTCATTTCCCAAAGTATTTTAATAGCAAGCCTTATTAAAATCGTTCGAATCTTTCCACGTTACAGCACGGCGATGAAGGCGTTATGCACCCGTTGTTACAGAAACTGGACCAGTCGGCGACTGTCAGAGCAAAAGATACTAGAACAGTGGTCACAACGGCCATGCGTGCTAAAGGCAGCCAGAGCGCTAGTTCGCTTCGTGCGGTCTACGGGCCTGCAAAATAGACTGTGACAGTGACGTGTACCGCTTCGATTTTGTGCGCCGATTCTAGTTTCTCTACTCTTCTTCTTATGTCTTTAAATCTCCTTTTCCCCAGTGCAGAGTAGCAAACCAGACTTTTTCTGGATAACCTCCTTGCTTTTCCTTTGTGTCTCTCTCCCCATTCGAATACCGAAGTGCATGAAAATGAAAGTTACACGGAGCAGGCCCCTGTAAATATCGCACGCGCGGCACAGTGGCGTACTGGTTAACTATTTTTTTACAGAAAATGATTTTCATAGTGAGAGAGAGAGCGGGAGAACAAGGAAAGCAGGGAGGTTAACCAGACAGACAACCGGTTGCCTACCCTGCATTGGGGAAAGAGAAAGTGAGAGAGAGTTCACACGTGCAGTAGCAGGCACACGGTCTCTATAAAGCGTCTTATCAGGTCAGTTGATTTCAAGGAAGTGATTAAAGCGTCTGGCTTTCTCGGTTGATGATGGGTGATGCCATGCACTCAGGATATTCGTAGGATATTTTCGTAGAAGGTCGTTGCACGAATGCGATGGTATGCATGCACAATGGTGTCGACGCCACGTAGCTTGTGGATGTCATAATTAGGGTCTAAACAACGATGGAAACAAACCGAGGTGCAGGCTATATATATAGTGGGTTACCTTGACTGCATAGTTTAGCGGTGGCTTTTTAAACGTTCTAACATCCTCGCTTCTCATGTCGCTAAATGAAATTACTTGGCCAATTTTAACAGTCTTCCCTTAAAAGCATAATCACACAATCTTGAAGTTAAAGTGGAGTGTTAGCGCCTTATTTTCGCACGGCACTAATCAACATGCGCTGTGCTACTGCCAGCCACTCTTTTATTGATGCGTCAGTCAGATATTTTTTTTCTTTTGACATTATATTTAATACCACGCTGGAGAAAAAAGCATAGAAGTACAAAGCTAATATTTTCAGTAATTCTCTATACTATCATGCTTCGTTGGATTATGGAGAGTATGCATTTGTTAAAACAACAATAACAACATAGAAGCAAATTCAAACAAGCCCAGTGAGGAGAGAAAGAGAGAACGAGACAGAGAGAAAGCAGGCAGAGGAAATGTAGGGCGGATTGTATTATAATGTATTATATTGTGGATTGTATTATATTACTATACATTGAGCCTCAGTATAGGCCGTGTATCCTAATCTATGCCCGAGTACAAGATACGACACGGCCAATTATCAGTTCGAATAACAAAAGATTGAGAGAGATCCGTGCTCCTATGTCGGAATCTTCGTCAGAAATAACGCAAGAGAAATGGATTTGTATGGGAATAATCTCCCCCCCCCCCCAAAAAAAAAAAAAAACTGCTCCAGATTTCACTATTTATTTGTTTGTTTGTTTGTTTGTTTGTTTGTTTGTTTACTTCAGATACCTCACAGACTCCCGAAGGAGTATTGCGGGAGGGGGGCGCTACAGATAACAATTGCGGAGCAGAAAACCTGCTATGCAGTTACATAAATATGAACACAACGGGAATCAAATAATAAACAAAGAACCTGAAATAAATAAAAACAAAGAAAGGTAAATGAACAGTTGTGAGCTCATCAGCATACAGTAAACAGACAAACTTAGCACAAATGCTACATAAATACATAACAACAAAGTCAAGAACTACAAAACTAAAAGAAATGCTGGTTGTTAGCTAAGCAAGTCAAATATTGCGCTGTTTTTTTGTTTTTTTTGTCTGAAGGTTACTGGGTCGTTAATGTCAACAGTGTTATCAGGAAGACCATTTTAAAGAGCAATAGCACGTGGCAAAGCAGAGCAGTTGAATGCATCGGTGTGACCGAAGATGCGCTGGAAACAGATGATTGTGCCTACGTCTTCATGTGCGGGAGGGACGAACGAGTGGTAAAGTAGATGGGTGTACATTATGCATGATTGTCTGCAGAAGACAAAGCAACGCTATATTCCTGCATGATTCCAAAGATGAAAGCAACAACGACAACTTGATGTTAGTTACACTCGAAAATGGGCTACGAGTTTTCCTGCCTTTCATCAAAGCAATGATTTTTTCTGTTCATGAAACATTTAAACGAAACCAGAGACGCCATATGCATTTTACATAACACTGCGTAAAAAAATTCAGTATGCAAAAACCAACAATAAAACTAAGAACAATGACTGTTCTCCTTACAAAAGTTTATGCACGTGGGTCTCCACGCAGAAATGCATTGCTGCTGTTTAGCGACATTTTCTAAAAGCGTGTTGGATATTTCCTCTTCAAAGAATTATCGCAATACACTGGTCATAGAAAACTTGAAGATACCTTTTTACTTTTTTACAGTAGTATACGCCATCTATTGTCATGTGGTTAGCTTTCTTTCGCAAGAAGCATCCACCGAATCCAAGAAGTAGCCATGTTTGGGTTTCAGGGCTGGCGAGTTTTTCAAATGTTGTTCACAGCGACAAGACAACGCTTGTCAACCGGCGTGCGCAATCGTCAGAACGTAGATACGTGGTGGTCAATAAGTCTCTCGCGGTACACCCTTCAAAAGGGACACTCCAAACTTGCGTCGTGGAGACGATCTAGCTACTCGCTCTATTTCCTTTCGACTTTCGTTTCTTCTTTAAGCAGATATTTGTTTTAACTTCAAGAGGTATGCCTTATCCGCTATTGCCTCGGTCGCTTTTTGCGCAACCAGGGGAATCGGACCTTCCACATCACTTGCCTTTGTCGCAGGCGCTTACGCAAACGCGACATGTGCGACTCAATCTATTATTAAGCTTGGTAGTGTCGCTTACTCCTTCGCCTACGCCTTTGTGACAATGTGCATGCAAAACAGCAGATAGGAATGTTATGTAACGGGCGGAATGCGTTACGAGTCCCTGAAGCGCCATAGCGAGCGCGGCGTACACGCGCTGTTTGTTGTTACGTGGCACGTATACTTCCTTGTTATCTTTTACTTACTATTACTTCCGCGCGGTCATGTTGCGGCTAACCGTGCGGGAAATCAGACTAACGTATTGGATGCTTAGCCGGCAAGGGGTCTATATTTCAATTCCCTTATTTAGACAGTTAGTTTTCGTTCCTTTGGAAAACATGTCTCAGCTCTAAGAGCTGCGGCGCGCCTTCCGAATTCCGGTAATCGAGAGTTTTGCAAACAACGGCCGCTGCGTTGCTATGCTATGAGTTAACACGCTACCAGCTGCCCTGCATGACAGCGGTTGCAAATTCTCTGGTAACAGTAGCCGTAAACCTCCGTGTTCCTACAGCAAGCTTGTCAAGAACCGCAGGCTACTCCAAAGCACAAAAGTTACATAGAACAACGTTTTACGACTGCCGGGGTCTACAGGAGACGCATCGGTTACTGAAAAAGTACGTCGCGAAGCACGACTTTCACACTGCGTTGTCTGCACTCTGCGTTATGGCTTCATTGTCTACAAATAAATATGCGTTTCCTAAGCGCAAAATTCTTTGTGATCACTTTAACATGTATCAGTTTGGTTGTGATCACTTTAACATGTATCAGTATTAAGTGTATGAACGCTGGCATAATCGTGTAACATGAAGCCCGGTTTGCGGTTTGATGTACCACTGTTCAGCATCTCAAACTGCTGCAATTTTCACGCCGATACCTTGGCTGGTTCTCGCGCAGCAAGAGATCGAACACTGAGCTGTGAAAAGGAACATTCCAGGAGACTTTCGCCACTGCAGGAGAGCCGCTTCTGTGACCAGCAGGCTGTACAAAGGACGAAAAAAAAAATAGAAAGGAGAGCTACCACGGAGAAGGATATGACTGGTAGCTTTCCACGGCGCATCATTATTTAACGTCTAACATACCAAACACAATTAATTAATTATGAAACTTTTACAGGAGAAGGCAAAGGTTCGGTGTGCTGCCCTGGTCAGTACATATACAGTGCATTATGCTGCAATGCTCGGATATTCGCCATAGTGTGTTAGCAGCGAACCGGAAGATCTCCTGGTTAACGTCCCTGCCTTTTATCTCTTCTACCTCCCTCTCTCTATTTCGTGTCCACCCTAAGGCAAAGCCACCTCTCAAGCGACGAAGTAAGCAGTTCCACTGCATTATATAAGCGCAGGAAATGTCGTATAACCATCGCTTGGAACGAGAGGCACGCAGAGAAAGTAATGCGGCATGACAAAAAAAAAAAAAAAAAAATACCGCGTCCCATTCCTTGAAGTACCGAGTGCCAGCGCGGGAGAGTTCTGTCGATGGGAGTGTTTAAAAGATATTTACACTAACCGGTAGTTCCACCGTCCCCGAAAGCGGAGCGAACTAAAATGGGGCAGAAGAACGGAAAAAAAAGGCAGCTCAACCAGGGCCATCGGACATCGGCTCATTGTTCGTTCAAGAGCTTTAACGACTGCGCTCATTCCACGCTTTAAAGCAAATAATAATAATAATAATAATAATAATAATAATAATAATAATAATAATAATAATAATAATAATAATAATAATAATAATAATAATAATAATAATAATAATAATAATAATTTGGACAAGAAGCTCGTGTTTTCGAGATGAAAGGCTTCGTCAAGAGGCGTTTTAACGAGCCCGCGCGAGCCGGGGCTCATCAGCCACTGTGCAAACGGAAGCGCGCGTCTCCAGCATAGGCAGGGCGTACCGGACCACGCGTGCAGGCTCTCGCGGGATGGCAAGGGTGCGAGATGCGCGGGCACGCCATGGGCGCAACCGCCGCGCGCCCCTGCGCGGCCGCCATATTCTCCCTTTGGGCACACGCGCACGCCGCCGCAGGAACCACTTAGCGTGCCGTTCCCGGTTCGCGTCTTCGCGTGAGTCTCGGCCATGGGCTGCGTGTGGCCACGCCGGAGAGCGATGCATTCGAGATGAAAGTTTCGCGAAAAATTCGCTGATGTGGAGGGAGATGCCCGGAGATACAGTCGCGCAGTTCTTTCGTGGCGCGGCGCGCTCTCGAGAAGGAGCGAGGCGGTTCTTCTTTGATCTCCCGAAAGCCTCCGAGGGGGCCAAGTGCGCTGAGGGCTATAAATTCCTCGGGGGCACGGCTCGCCCAACGACCGATGACGGCGGAGAGGCGATGCACGAAAAGGCCATGCGCGTGCTGACTTTGATGGTAGTACGGCGGCGACAGAGAAAGTATCTCGGAGAAATGAATATTCGTGGCGTACATCCGTAATACTCCAATATGGCTGTGTTCTCGATGATGGCAAGCGCAAAAAGGCGCAGGCTCGCAATGAAAGCACGAGCTAGGGGCGTTTGAGCATGAAAGTGTGCTTTTAACGCGATAGCGTTAAGAGCCCCATGTCGCAGAAAATCAGGTGTCGGTGTCGGCGGGGATGTGGGAGTCCGTGGCGAAGAAAATCATCCCCAACCACCCCGACCCCCGGCCGCGCAGGCCTTCCGCGTGGCGCAAGGTGTTCGTGAACAAAAATTGAATTTCTCACAATGAAATCGGTCAGAAAAGTGGTAAAGTACGACTTAACCACAACTTGTAGGCATGGTGGCGTCGGATTGTAATTTGAATCTACGAGAAAACATAATTCTGTCACGAGGAAACTAAAACAGAAACCCCCTTTCCAGCATTTCTACCATACCAAGAGCGGCGCGCTCGGATAGGTTAGTTGCGAAATTCATATCCAGATGGAGCTCGCATCCTCGGCAGGTCAAATTGGGACTTCGCTTGAATGCGTTTTGGACACGCGCGCGTCGGAGCAATTGCAAACAATTATAAAATAATAAAAATAAGGTACTAGGGCCTTCAAATTTTAATATAAGACGACTTATACTGCCTCTAGAAAAACGAGTTCCCAGCAATGTATTTCTGTTCAAAAGTGAAGCCGCCTTTAAGGGGATTGGTGTAAGCTTGGTCTTTGTAAGCTGGCTTTCCCACTTCCATTCTTGCAGTAAAACCTACTCAAAGAAAAATGCGATGCGAACGGGGCCCGATAACACTATCGCGTTCCACTCTTAAAGGCGAAGCTTAAGCGCCCTCCAATGTTTTCAGCGTTGTTTCTGATTCGCTCATAAAACAATATTTTTTATCATTCTTGGACTTCTAATGCACCGGTAGCAATCGCTAAGCTTTGTCGGCACAATAACTAAGATGACCTTAATGGCGGAATTTATTCACCATACAGCTATATTCATTGCGCTTGGTATTGTGCGCATGCCTGGAATCTGCGAGCCAAGTTCTGTACTTATTTTATACACTAAGCAGACGGCTCGCTTACTCACACCATCACCTCGGGCATAACTTAAACAGTATGACTGGGCTAAATGCAGTCACATTTCCGCAGCAAAGTTAATATACTGACACGTATGAACAGCACTGAGTAGTAACTTTCTTGCATCGTTATACTTTTGGTCTGGCTTGTGAACTGTTTGGTTACTGCCATAGACGTTCTTGTGCAGAGTAGCCAACCGGACGCTTAATCTGGTCAACCTCTCTGCCTTTCACCTTTTGTTTTCCCTCTTCCTCCTCCTCCACTGCGCGAACATTAAATAATTTTGACGCATCTTACAGTTAATTTTTTATAGTAAAAACAACGTCAAGGCTCTGAAGGGGACACGTCTCGTGTGTTGGTAAAAACATGAAAGAAATTCCACAGTCGCATAAGGGCTAGCTTTTAACTAATCGCTTTATTTGGTCGGATACCTATGGCTCGACGTACTTTTACAAGCACTGGCTATTTTTAGCAGTCTGCTGCGGAGCTTACATCTTTATATTTACCCTTAAAATGCGATAAATCTCTGGGATAATGATAATAATACACAAAGAAGAGAAAGCAGTTGCGCAGGAAGGCGATGAGTATGGGTGCGACGTCCTCGGGAATGGAGTGCTTAAACGGTGTTCTCCCAAGCTATCTGTCTCTTCACGCTTTCGAGGTTTATCCTAGGGCCATAAAACGACGGGATCACTGCCATGCACGGCGTGCCTTGAAACGGGTGATCAATTCAGGCAAATTTCAGCCACTGTGCAAGCACGAGCGAGGCTCTTTGTTCGGTTTGCGGATGCGTGATTATGTGCGCAATAAAATGACTGAAGGTGCCAGGCTAAACGAAAGCAAGTAAGATCGCTGAAGTGCAGTGCTGCATGCTGGATGCCTGTAGATGCGCGCAAAACAAAAACAGACAAGAGAATGCGAGAGATGGAAAGGAGCGAGCGCTATTACTTTCGAGAGCGCATACATAAACTGGAAAAGCTCTTGTAAGGCTTGTGTTCGCGTAAGTGATAACGCATAAAATAACTGCCTCTCCTTGGATAGCAAAAAATACAAGTCTAGCATTGAGTCATAGAAGGAAGATCCGCCTTACGTGTCTAGAAATGTCGACAGCGCATTACCTGAGGCCTTTTTAATGCGGCGTTTTATCGATATTTTTCTACACATGCGGACGTTATAAGGGTGGTAAATAGGATAACACTGAAGATTGTAGCCAACGCGGAGGCAGTTGCATGCTTCGCATTTGTAATTAATACAGACAGTGATGGGAAGCCGTAATGGCGAACTTATTGAAGAGCTTTATGAAGCTCAAGTCTGAGAGCGACGCCATGTACGGTGCATGTTTGCGTCAGCTGCACTGAAACGAAAGGATGAACGTGTGGTGGGTAACACCAGTATATGAGAGTGGTGGACATTTAAAATAAAATTTCCGAAGGAGCCTAATGCTCCTATTTA
This sequence comes from Dermacentor silvarum, assembly GCF_013339745.2. NCBI lineage: Eukaryota > Metazoa > Arthropoda > Arachnida > Ixodida > Ixodidae > Dermacentor > Dermacentor silvarum. The sequence goes on from NC_051154.1 coordinate 30,963,197, forward strand.
CTTTACATCTGTTTATGCGTATTTTTTCGACCGCTTACTGGTTCCTAAACGATTCAATAGGGTTATTCTGGTCTAGCGAAATATGCTAAATTGAAATTTTAATAATACAAGTATTTGATCGCTTTATTGTACTAGTAACAGAAAGGATGAATTGACAAAATTCCTGTTGACTACATTGTAACTGCCTAGCAATACGGCTGAGACCTGAAGGGTGGCCAGCAAAGGGGGTTAGAGAAATAGGAGTAATTCAGAGAGAGTGGAGATAGGATAGATAGCAGACAGTGAGGAGATGACATAAAATTATGTCCAGATCGCCACTCGTTCCACCATGATTCGCGCGTCAGCCACCCGATAGTCACCGCAATGGTGGAGGCACCGGATGAAAGCGTACGTGGCTGTGGCCGCGACGGCCGATTCGAAAGCAGTTTCTGTTCTTGTTTGGATGAAACAGCGAAAGCTGCCGTACGGATGATCGTCGAGGTAGCGAGTAAACCCTTTTGGCGCAGCGATGACGGTGAACAGAGTAGAGGTGGCGCAGGGCTTTGAGGCACCTTCGCTTCTCGACGAAGGCCTGCGTTCGCTCGGAGGTGAGGGAAGGGCGAGAAAGCAGAGAAGAATTTCCTTGCCTCAAACATTTCTTCTGGACTTTCTGACCTCCTTATACATTTCCTCCTTTTTGTATTCTCTCTCTCTCCCCATCGTATGTCAACTGCACGAAATCCGAACCCTTTCACGCGAAATTGAACCTTATTTGCATGCCACAGAATTACGCAACGACTGCCTGGGCAGTGAGGCGAAGGCGCAAATTGTTGCCTTGAGGTAGCCGCTATGAATAATACGAATACCTGGGCCCGTATACACAAAAACCTCTTACGCTAGAATTGTTCGTAAGAGAAAATTTCAGACAATCCTGATGTTGGACATATCATTAGTAAAGGCCCATGGCAAACAGTACTGGCATGGCGAAAAACATGGAAAACAGTACGAAAAGAACTTTTGTGAAAACCTGACGTATGGACTGGCTGAGGCAGGCAGCCTTACACCAGACGCGAAATTTACAAAGCTTTTTGTTCGCAAGTGGTGGTGTTCGCCTTCGCTGGTCCGTCATCGCGACTGGCGGGAATCTGCCTTTACGAGCAATTGTACCGTAAGAGCCTCGTGTGAATGCGGGCCCAGATCTTCGTTGAAGGCGTGCACGAGGCACGTCGAACGTCTGAAACGCGACGCCCGCATCCCTTTGGCATATGATACGGTCGCCAGACCAAGAAACTGCTGGGCAAACAAAACCGTCATCAGTCACGGGCTACAGCACAGCGTCTTCTCCGGACTCGTTCAGATGAGCTGACGCCATTACGGGTGAATGCCTCATTGAGGCGGATCGGATGGCAAAGGCACACTGGTGCCGCGAGTGTTGTGTTTCACGTGTCATTCATGCGTAGTGTAGGGACCGTCAGCGGTTCCCTCTGTCACCGCAATCACCAGAATGACGAACAGCAGCGGTAATCATGGAGATGTGATGCTTAACGTTCCAAAGCAATGGATACGTTATACAGAGACGCCGACAATAAGACAGTTTCAAGAATGAGCACAGAGCATAGAAATATCAGTACGCTTCCTCCTCTAAGCTTGAATATAGAGAGACAAAATAATATATATATGTAGTGAGGGTTGGGGAGGCGGAGGTAATAACTTACCAGGTTTAACGTCCCATAGAGTAGCTGTGGGTAACGAAGGGGTCGTGGTAGAGGGCTCCAGATTAATTTTGACTGCCTGAAGTTGTTTAATCTACCCTTAAGCCTCTTGAAAGCATACCAGATGGTCAGAATTAATCTGGAAAGGTCATGACGGCAAATCGAATGAGCCTGCCAGCCCTGTGCTGTCCTCCCCCGTGGTCTGAGGACCTATAGAACAACTCCGAAGCCACACACGGTGGTAAATGGCACTGGCCAAAACGTTGTGTGCAGGGCTTCTGCGCCGAGGAAAATGATATACTAGCGTCGAATAGGCATCGCCTTGCGCCGGATGAAAGAGATAGTTGCTGCGTTCGTTGAGAGGCCTGTATTAACCTCGTGTGGCGTAGCAATCTCACCCTTCACCGCTGCATTGCGCGGCCAGCTCGGTTTTCTTGTTACAGTGGGTGCCACAGGGGTGCATTTATTATCATTATTATTAGTTTTTACAACGACAAGCTGTTCCCTTGTACCTCTAAAGCGTTATCCGCGTGGTTTCAACTGAATTCAATGCTGGTACTTTGAGTGCTATTCTTCCGTTAATACGCTGTTTGTGGGTCGCAGCCATGTACTCACGCGTTGAATTAACAGGCGGCTTGCTGGGCATTCGCGATAGGTTCTGCATGCAGTTGCGTGCGTTGCCGCCGATCCGTTTAGTACGTCGAATTATAACGATGCCTGGTCTATCGATAAGACATTTCGGGACAAATTGTTCTTCTCTTTAAAGCCATCACGATGACCTAAGCCACGTGTGTTTGGGCTTTCAAACTTTGAAGGCGGTTGTAAAGTGAAGCCTGCGTACACACAGACTGTTCTTTCGATATCCGATACCTAAATATGCTGCCATAGTTTTGGTTGTCGTGGCGAAATTGAAAAATAAGAAGGAGAAACAAGCCAAATTAGCAAGCAGTCTTTTCAAGAACGCGGCCCTAATGCACTGCACCTGCGCGAAAACAAGCGCCATACGGTATAGGTAAACGCGTCTCATTAACGCGTCAGACGGGTATACTGCATCGTAAACAATAAGCCGCATCCGTCTGTTTACGAAAACTAAAGCGTCATATTTGGTGCGTCACGTATAAGCTCTGCTGTATCAAATTGATGCGCTGCGCTGCTGTCACATTCTGGTAAAGTCGGCTTTGTGAACTTGAACTATACCAGCGGGTGCGCGTTAGCAAAACTTAATGCGCGTATACGCCACTTGTATACTTTCCGGCGAAAAGATAACTTAGCACGGTCATCGTTCTCGTCCCGGAAACGGGGTCACAAAAGTAGTTCGGCTACCCAATACGAACGCAAGAAGCGCTGGCCCGACCGCAAATGCAGTCATTAAACACTAAGGAAAATAAGACCATCGAGGGTGAATTGGATGTCGAAACACACTTTTTGCACCCTTACTTTTGCTGGAAAGCGCGGAAGCACGGCTTTTCAATCTTCGCCTGATTTTTTTTATTTATTTTTTACAAATGCCTTGGAAAACACGTTGGAAAACACGCTTCGGTGGGCATCCGGAAGACTAAAGTTAGATAGATAGATAGATAGATAGATAGATAGATAGATAGATAGATAGATAGATAGATAGATAGATAGATAGATAGATAGATAGATTTATGCCTGTCAACAGCCCAAAGGCTTTTGCAACAGTACGCTACGTCATGTAGAAAACATGTATAGCAAACAATGAAGTGAAAATATGAAAGCGATTCAGCATATAAATAAGTAAAAATAACCACTGTAATGTACTCGTAATATATGCAGTATACTACGCCATGATATGATGATGAGTCCATGAAAACAGGAATGAAAGCTCAAGTAAGCAAATTCAAATAAAAATGTAATTTTGTAAAAACACTCAGTCGAAAGTTTGTTGTCAGCACATCATAGGGCAGACAGCTCGAACGTCAGTGTAAAATGTAAGCAGACACTTACACGCTTTGCCAGACGGCACGCGGAATCGTAGAGACGAGAACAACGCGTCACAGAAAATTGTACCGCGCACAACTTCACGCAAAAACTTCATATCACGTGCAAGTCTTCTTTCTAATGAACGCTCTAGACCAATGTCGAACAGAGACAGACTTGTAATCCTAAATACGACATCGCCTTATGTGTCTGTCATATATATTATACACGCACAATGTTTTGCTGCAGGTTTTCAATCCTACTGCTATAAGATACTGGCAGAGAGTTTCACGTACACCACACAACCGAACTTAATGCGGAACCGAATGAGTGCACAATAGAGGCTGCGTAAGCTTTCCATTCTGCGGAATCTTTTCGTTATTCGACAAACCACCCCAAGTGGGTCGTAGCGCATCGTTAACAATATGGGATACATGCATGCGAAAATTAAGCTCACAGTCAGGTTGGAGGCCTAAGCCGCGATATCGACGCGGCCTGAACAATCGCGTGAGATGAAATCGAACGACGGCTTTTCGAACGCGTACAAGATTGCAGCCCTAGGTCCCGAACATGACTCAACCGCTTTATTGATCCGCTCGCAATATTCGAACATTGTAGTTTGAATGTTCCTGCTAAAAGATACAACTGGGCCGGTATTTTGTAGCGATGCCTTTCCGGTGCTAATGCCTTTTACCGCTTATCGCGCTTTGTCAGTGGTCAGAGCGACGGTCCGCGCGCGTTATCAACGGGATCAGCCGGCCGTGAGCGGTGGATGATAAGACTAGTATAGAATAAGTCATAAGACATCGTTACAAAATACCGGCCCTGAAGTGTTTTCATGTTAAAGTGGATCTTGTTTAACGATTCAGTTTGTTAGGTACCCATGCAACCGCTGGGGCCCCTTAGCGCTTGGGTGGGTCTGCGGTTGCGCATACACAAGCAGAAAAGCGTTATAGGCTTGTGTCCCCGAACTTAAGTCGCACGCGCTTGCAGCGCCGTCAACGTTTAGCCACGGTGGCGTTTGTTTTCCTAAAATATAAAGCATTCCATAAAGTGACAGCTACAAGACATCGTTTTTTTTTTTCACGAATAGCTAATTTACACTCCAAAGGCCTCCGTTGACACGAAGCAAACAAAGTGTACATATAGGTTGCGAATAAAGCCAAGACGAAGCAATCGAAAAGGCTGGAAATTGTGGCGTATATGGTACAGCATGTTCGCTGCAGAAGTGCTTTGTGATAGGCGGTTCGTCGCCTTCACTTCCCGGAGGAAGATGATGTCAACAAGTATTGTGAAATGCAGCCGCGAGATGGTAGAATGGGACGGCGCCGGCGTGTTCAACGCCTATTGTTGTTTTCTGAAAGCATGTCATGGCTAGCCCCGTCTCAGTTCACTTTTCAGAAATACTTGTTTCATGGCTGGAGAAACGAGACTTCTTTGGGGCTGCGACGTTTCTTCCGAGCCGGCAGCCCCAACGGCCCCAATGACCCAAGCGTACGTTGGGTTCTGCGCGTGCGTAATGCCGCAGCCCCTCTTTGTTGGGTACGCAAGCCGCTTGCGTCTCCTTATCTAAACTTCTCTATTAACGAAGTGCTTCTCGAAGTAATTGTTAGGGCAGCAGTTCAAGCTGGTTGCTGAAGTTCCGATTCGCGGCGCTGAGCACTGAACCTTCTAATCGCGTCCTGTCGTTACCGATCTGCACCCCTCTTGGCTCGTATAACGTTGGCGAGCTGACTCGGCACGTATAGAGCCCTGTTGCATGGCGCCGCAATCGTCGAAGAGCCACTCCGAGCTCAGCAAGCGGAAGTGGGCCAATCGGAGACGCCGGCACCGCTCTCCTCCCTTCTGTCACTCCATTGTAACGCAGGCGTGACAACAGCGCCACTCGTACCACTCGAAGAAGCCGGCGCAATCCTCCTCCCGAGACGATCTACTTACGCTCCAGCGCTGGCTCGGTCCCACTTCAGGCGCTATAATGTAAAGCTATTCCAATCTGTTTTTCTTCAGCCGGTAGATAAGGAAAACTTGCCGCGGTAGACAATGACATTGCATTAAAACCAATGGGACGTCCTGTAAAAGAGGAAAGTCCAAGGGCAACACTAACTGAAACAAATTACCCGTAAAGCACCCTAAACAAGGCCTACAGGGACGCGTGTAAATTATTGAGGAGCTCAGCGTTAGCTAGAAAAAAGTCACAACACAGTACAACCAGCCGACTAGCATTCATAACAAAATATTCCAATACACTTTCATACATAAACAACGTTCTACGGAAAGACTATCTAATCTTAGCAAGCAATGGGCGCCTTAAAAAAGCGTTCCCGGGTGTACCAAGAGTCACGTATCGCCGCAATAGAAACTTTAAAGTCATGTTAGTACACGCAAAAGTAAACCATCAGTGCACCGCCAACATAACATCCTGTGCTCGCCCCAGGTGTGACCTGCAAACACCTTCAAAATGTCACAACGTTAAAAGCACTGAAAGCGATTATACGCCCGAAATAAAATCTAGTTGTACCTGCACTCGTTCAAACGTTATCTACCTGTAGGAATGTTCACTTTGCCACAAACAATACATCGGCGCAACAGGACAGCCAATTAATGTTAGACTTAACGTGCCCCGCGCGGTCATGGCCAAGAAACTTCCCAAAGTGGCACAGCACTTTAATCTGTCAGGTCACAATTTTGATGAATTTAAATTTTATATCCTACAGTCAAACATCCGGCCTCCCAGAGATAGAAAATAGAGAGAATGATATCACATTCACAAGTGTAAAACACTCCAACGAACAGGTATTAATGCTTCAAAGGGAGCTCTTGAATCCATTCGCAATACTATAATAACACAGATATATCCCAGTAGCCCCCTTCTTTCTTTTTAAAGACGTATGTGTATGCATGCCATTTCAGTTTTTATTTGTGCTCTAAACCATACCAGAGTCCCTAATACCTTTTTCTATTGAAGCTATTGAAAGACCCCGACCGAACACAGGTTGCTTCCTCTCTGTAAGCCCCTTTTGAATTCCAGAGGGATTAGTTGAATAGTGCCTGCTTTCTTAAAGAACCAGGAAACTGGATTGGTATTGGTCGCACCTACCTACGTCCGTAAATTATTTCTGGTTCAGTTTGTTATCACATCTCCGCGGTAGAACCCCAAACCCCTAACCAGTACCCCCTTTGTTTGCCTAGACCCGCGTAACTCCGAACTTCCCTTTGCCCTTCGTCATTTCCGATCCGTCTACTACTTTTTTTTTTCTTCTTTTTTTAACGTTCACTACGCCACACCCCGCCCTGGCCTATTCTCATTCCATTGATGGTGGGGAGAGATCGAGCTACGCGTACATAACAGCGCTGCTAAGTAAAGCAGTTGCTGCCCTGACGAAGACGAGTGTATATAGTTATCGAAACGTTGAGTTAAAGCGACATTGCTTGTTCGAATACGCCTCATCATTCCATACCGTTTTGGCAGCTCAGTACCGGTATGTCGCGAGATCATAGCAACCGGCCAGGAGAGGCTAGAGTATATTGAACGTTGTTTACAGCACCAGCATTTGAAAGGATGCGCTGTATGACATCTTGGGCGGTCAGTTTTGAAAAACTTATAAATTACACCTGAAAGCGCTGTGGCTGATGCACATACAAGGACACTTAATAAAACTGTAGAACTATTTCGAGCTTGACTCAAAAGTAGACGCGCGCAGAGGCTACGCGTTAGGGCGCGTATATTTACAAAAACGCACTCACGCTATAGAATTGTTCGTAAGAGCAAAGTTGAGCAAGTCATTATGACGGCCATATTATTAGCGAAGACAACGGACGGGCCAATGGAAAAAATCACTCACCAACAAAAAGGTTCCTGAATTCGGCCCCAGGAGCTGAATTCGCAAAGCTTTTCGTTCGTTAGTGCTCTTGGCCATTGGCCGGCCGGCTTCTCTAATTACATGTCCAGCATCGGGATTGGCTGAAATCTTCTCTTAAGAACAATTCTAGCGTGAGTACGTTTTTGTGAATACGGGCCGAGATGAACACTTGGAGGGTACATCGTGTTAATATAAAGGTGCACGAGGAGGAACAAGTGCAGCCGCTGATTTGTGTTCCAGAAGTGATGCTACAGTATTGTACAGAGTTATGTGCACAAAGATATTGTTGATCATAGGACATTTGGAGCAAACATTTTCCGCTCTGCCGCTGAAGCTGCAGAAATGTAGCCCACAAGCTCATTCGCTGCTCAGCAGGTTTCCCTCGTGCATCTCTATGGACTCACTGGTCGTCATTAGTCTGTCCGAATAGCATCGCGCGCATTGCATTTATCTCTTGGCTGCTCTACACAAATATGTTCTGTCTGACATGGTCGCGCGCGTTGCATTCGCAGCCAGAAGCCTCTTGTCTGCGTCGCTCGCTGCGTAAGCTTCTTTGTCCTTGTTCTTCAGTCCACGTGGCACCAACCCTTGGCGCCAGCTTTGTTCCAAGCGCGGCACCCTTTGGAATCCACTTAGTCTTCGGCAGCCGACCCATGATTATATGGCCTTTTTGGCTGCTCATAACGGCGCCCGCCCGCTTGATTAGAATGAACGCCTCCACCCACACACCTCCCACGGCAGGGTGCACCGTTTTTGCCGAGAGCACGCCCGCGCTTCGCACGATACGCAAGTTATTTCCATGATGCACGCTGTTGAAGGTTCAGACAGTTGAGAGCGAGACTTGGAATGAAGATTTAGGGGGCCCGCGCTTGTTATGGACCTAGCTTTCCTGGCAACATTTATCGGCTGCCATATGCGTACATCGCCGTAGAAACTAATCATAGTCAGTTCCATGTAGTCAGTCATGCACTCCATGTTCAGGAAGACTACGGCTACTGCGTGCTAGACCAACCGATCACGAATCCGAAGCAGCTGGCTCAACGGTGGCCTCAAGCTTATCGCTGTCGAATGACGCATTTTTTGATCGCGCAATGTATACGGTGTCTGCGAGGTTACACAGCATGTATCCAACTGCAATATTCCGCTTTGCTGAACTGCTCGATTTAGAGCTGGAACATTCAGCCCAGCTTTATGGGTAAGAAAAGACCGGCGGAAAGAAAATGATGGCGATGGCTGCATTGGCCTTTGATGATATGCTATGGATGGATGGATGGATGGATGGATGGATGGATGGATGGATAGAAACAACTTTATTACCACGATATGCTATCAAGGACAGAATAGCTGGCTCGAAGTTTAAGGTACCACGTTATATTCTGTGGCTCATAGCTGGGACGATTGATGCTATACAATGCCAGGCTAGTGATGAAAGGTAAATAAAAAATTGCCTTTGCTTTACTGGTTATAGCTAGTTGCAGCGGTTGCAGTGCCTTCCTAGGGGATCGGCTCGCTCATTCCTCCCTCGGGGATCATACTGGATTCTAAATCTCAGCCTCTACTTTATATGCATCCTCGGACAATAGAATTGCACGAGTCGACTTTAGGCGAGTGTGCTGTGATGGGTCCAGCCTTGGTTATATGGACGCAGCACTTATTTCATATATACTTTCACCACTTCGGAGTACTACAAGTTGCGTCGGTATAAGTGCAGCGCCTTATACATGGCCGAACCATGCTACGAAATGGATAGGTCACGGTGAAAGGAAGGTGTGAGTGAAGGCGCAGCTAGTCTCAGTGAGATAGCGAATCGCAGAGTAGGTCGCTAAAAAGTACTCCATTACAAAATAAGAAAAGAATAATATTTAATTAATGAACGAATGAATGAATGAATGAATGAATGAATGAATGAATGAATGAATGAATGAATGAATGAATACGGAGCGTCATGAAGGGGAAATTCAGGTGATCAGTGAGGGCGGATGAGGGGAGGCGTTGCGCTATGCATATATCGCAATGCCTTTGCATGCAAAGGCTGACCGGCATGACACGTTGTGGACGCAAATCATGCATGTCGACGTTTTCGAAGCCGCCCGCGTGTTTACGCGTTGGCGACAGTTTCTGGCAGAGCCGGTGAACGTCGTGCGATACGCGCGCGTAGGAATTCACCAGCCAGTCACCTTATACAACACCAGTCGCCGTTCATTTGAATTCACCAATCCACTGCAAGACACGCACGGTTAAGCTACTCTTGATTTAGCCCTATAGTGTAGCGGCAAATACGCAATTGATGTTTTGCTGCAGCCTGAACGATAACAGTTTGTGGCGTTTTTATTCAAAAATCAAATTATTTTCATCGCTACGACTCCGTCATATTTTCCCTTTTTGTCCAGCATAATTTTGTGGCGAGTGGCAGGCATGGCGAAGCCACGCGTCTCGGCTCTTCCAATCGAATCTGACTGAATTGCCGCTCAATGCATTCGTTGCAGCGCGAACGGTGGCAGCACGGAGTCTACGGCGCCCGTGGTGCGATTCCGCGCGTGTGAAACGCTCCACGCAGGTCAGCCTAAGAGAAGCGAAATGGTTCGAAGCACGGCTCAGCCAAAACCCGCTGCAGAGGTGAAAAATTGCCGCGGTGGTTTATCAGGCGCAGCGTCAATGTCGCGCAAAAAAAAAAGAAAGAAAATACAGAACGCGCCGCAACAAATGTGAATAATGCATGTGAACAGGGTATATAAGAGGATATCGCAAAAACATTCTTTCGCTGATCGTGGGAAAACTGTTGTAGTTTTTTTTTTTTTTTGTCGGTCATGTGACGTGACGCGTGGAAAACCGGTGCCAAAATTGGAAAAGAAAAGCGCAGGTTTCAAAATCAGGCAAGGTACGGCTGGTACGGGAATACAAGTATACTTTAAAAGGTAAAAACATTTGCCGACGCAGTGCGTATACCATGCCCGAATAAGTACGCGTTAAATGTCTGTCAGAGCGGCACGATGTCAAGATGTTAATTTGAATAGAGATATAGCACTATTCGCAGATGAAATAAATGAATGAATGAATAAATAAATAAATAAATAAATAAATAAATAAATAAATAAATAAATAAATAAATAAATAAATACAAGTCTAACTTCAGGAACGACGCACCATGTTAAGTTTCTTCAAAAGTAGAAACCAACGTTTTTCTGTGAGTGGCTGCTGCCCCGGGACGAGAAGCAGACAAAGAAAAATCGGCCATGAGGAGAACGCGCCAGCCAACGAGCCATTTACAACGGCCGATGTTTCCGCCCTTTGCATTTTTTCCCCCTCTAGCCGGCATATACTCCGCCTGGGTGACTTGTTCCGCCGTCGCCAAGACGGCCCACATGCAGCTGTAGCTGCAACATTCGGTCGCACGAGCTTATTGTTTCCATCCCTGGTTGTTTCGCGGGGCAATAAAGCTCCACGCTTAAAGGCACGCAGCCGCGAGACAAAGGCGCCTTGCGCAAGCTTTTATTGCGCAGCAAGAATGATTGTCGAAACTTCCCGCTCAGAAGCGGCGGTCTGTGGTCGCATCGGCACCGTTCTCCATCGTGCTCACAGCATGGCACGAGTTTAGATCACGAAGGTTAGCCCGCGAATCTCATCCTTCACATCTTACTTGCTTTGTTCGAAACTTTTTTTAAGCGAAGCTTTATAGGCTCACAAGTGTCCGCGGTGGTGGTGGTGTCACGCTGAAAAGTGGGCCGATCCTGGCGATAGTGCAGAAAGGGTCCAAACTCAATGGCAACTACCAGGGTCAAGAATGAAAGAAAGAAAGAAATAAAGAAAGAAAGGAAGGAAGGAAGAAATAAAGAGAGAGAGAGAGAAAAAGAAGACAGAAATCACGTGCGGCGCATACCCACATTGGATATATGCTACACGCGTGATCACGGATCACGTGACACGCGCGCGACCAATCCCGTTCGTTTGGTGTGTCGCGAGGAGGGACATGGAAGGAAAGCGGGTTCCCTCTCCTCAGATCAGTTTCAGCGAGCAGATGGGAAGGCCACGCGTGGTGCGTTATGCAAAGGAGCAAGCTGCGTTTGATGAACGCCGGCGTGGACTCGCTCGGGAAAGGGTTCATCGTCGACATGCCGATTCTAGCGGGAGGGATTCCGTAGCCGAGGCTCGTCGTAAGCGAAGAGCCGACGATCCCGAGGCGAGGGCTTCCGAAGCCGAGGCCCGCCGTCAGCGACGAGCAGAGAATCCCGAGGCGAGGGCTTCCGAACGTTACCCTGACGAAGGTCAGATACACACCCGACAATCTTCGCTTACCCCCCTTTACTCGACAGGGGAAGGGCTGGCAATCTTTTTTTCATTGCTAACACTCTGTATCACGCATGCCTTACGTCTTGCTTCATAATTTTGTTCTTTTTTTAATGCGGAGAAAGTGATTCAAACATGTATATATATAAGCAGCAAGTTTTATACGGGCACTAACAATTTCAGGATACAGGGGTGCTTCAGAAACGTGGTGCGCATGCTCTCCACTCTCCATCCTTCTGCTACCCCCCCCCCCCCCCCCCCCTTCCATTTTACCTGCTCAAGGAAGAAAAAAATTGAGATAGCTACTGAAACGAGTGCTTTTAGTGCCACCCAATATAACGATAGATAGCCGAACTTGCGCCTTCTCGGTTCAGCCTAAATGCATCGCTTACTTTAAGTAAGAATACTCTTTCATGAACCGCAGCAGTGTGCAGTGTGGCACTTTGACGTGAGCCATTCTGATGGGACATTTATTTATTTATTTATTGTGCCAGTCTTTATCGTAATATCTAACGTTCCCGCGCTCGCCATATTTATTTGTTCGAACTGCGAGAGTTTATCAACTTGACTCAAACGAGTCTTTACATTGTAATCTAGACAGGCCGTCTGGGCCATGTCGAGGGAGCTGTCTTGGCGCAGCTTAACCTGCGAGGGATATGGAATCGATACACACAAAAAAAAAGAAAAAAAGAGGACACAACCTCTTAATTCATCTAACCTTTTCGTTTATAAAATGCGCACCCACTCAGAGCTAGAAGAGCCAATAACAGCTATCGATATGCCAGGTATAAAGAGTACGAAGGTACGAACACTAGACAGCACGTCGCAGTCACCCTCATGCGCAAGCCACTCACGCACACACCTGGGACTTTGGAGAGGGGTCAAGGGAGGAGTTATTGTGATGCCGCTTTCGTATAACCGCCTCGTTAATCCCCCAACTAGCCAGAAAATACACCACTGAAGGATCAGTTCGCCAGCCGTGGGCTTCACTTGTACGTCCTATGCAAAGCACTTTCGTCCCAGATAGAGGTTCACTCAACCGCCCTGCCTGACAAAGATGAAGACGTGGAGTTATACCGTAAAGAGCAGGAAGAAAAAGGAGAGCATGCAAATCTAACTGGCTGGCGCATCATGGCTTGTAACTGAATTCAGAAAGCGTTCCCTTAGTGCCTATAATCTACAACTGGATGGCTACTTCCTGATACGGAATGAAAGCGCCATTGTGTATTTGGCTCGATACTAAAGCAAGCAATAAAATTTGAGCATTCATTTTTTTGACGGCGTTATGACAGAGCATCGGTCTTTGCGCGTGGTTTATGCCAACCTCTATTAGTGGATTTCACCGTTGACGCTCTTAAAACTTGAAGTAGTTCAGCACTAATTACCGCCATGCCATCGAAGAGCCGCTTTGAAAAAGGCATGGTTGGCTCCCAAAGATATGATTAATTGACTCGCCGCCATGGGAAGCCTTCATCCGGAACGAAGACCTACGGCTTGCCCATTATTTAAAGGCTTCTTGAGCCCCCCCCCCCCCCCCCCCCCCCCCCCCCCCCCCCCCCGGGCTTGGTAAAAAAACACAGTCCGCGGATAACATACTCTGCTGCGAACATAGCCAAATGTTGCACTCGTGCGCGGCGCGTGGAGCTCGCGAGCGGAGCGCGAAGTCGCCCTTCTCTCGAACGCTATGTTTTCAACAGAAGCTTGCTGCTCATTGATTCTGGACGCTTTATTTCGCGGCTGCTATTGGCCAATACCTGATGTCAATCAAGACGGGTGTTTGGATCAGTGCGTTTCTTTGTACTGGTACTGTGTATATTTATTGCCGAAGTTTAATAAACAGGCTGAAGTAAGCGAAAATCTCTTTTCGAATTTCGATAATTACGTACTTCCGGAGGAAGCCGACCATCGTCCCCTGGCGCTCGGCCGCGGCCACCCGCGAAGGAATTAAACTTTGGCCACCCAGCTTATTGGTGTCGTAGCCGTCGGGCCTCGCCAATTTCGACTAGTTTTGAACGCTCAACTAGCTTCGACCCAGGCGAAACTTGAGGTCAGACCACACGCACGCTTGCCAGCGCGCGCTCACTCCTGGCCGCTCCCAGTTAGACGCCTTGGCAGACTTAATGATAGCGCTCCAAAATGCACAAGATGGATGTGGCTACTATCCGTCGGTCAAGCTGGTGCAAGACAAAGCCGATCCGCACCACGTAGCACAGTCAGACAGAAGCATATGAGCGCGAGCGCGCACTCTAGCCCTGTGGTGCACGGAGCAAACGCTGCAGTTGCATGTAGCTGCGGTCTGCTACGCATAGCGTAGATACCGCGGCCGCCGCGGGGTGCCGCGACGAGTCCACTCGCTGAGTGCACTACTGCTCGCTGAGGACTACCGCGTTTGGCTTACGTTTGGCGCGTCGCAGTCACCAAAATCGGAAATAGAGGCGTTTACGTGAGCATCTAAATTCAGATTTGAACTGCGCGCCACGGTGACGTTCAGTAGGCGGAGTGATGTTGGCACGCCCCGCTCCGCCGTAGCCTTCGCAGTGCAAATCATTGACGAAAGAACGGAAGCACCGCTAACGCGATGTTTGATAGTCAATAACTCCGCTTCTGCTGAATTCACTGAAGTACTCTTTGAAGCGAAGTATTTCTGAAACAGCCTAATTTAACTTCAAATGCATATTTCGACTTCGATAAAAAGTGGTTCAGGGACCCTTTCATATAACGACCCTAAATCGTCACGCCGTAACGTGGTCCGACTTGCTCTTTGCATGCTTTTATTAAACAGTGTACCTGCGAGTCTATGTGATGAACACCTCAATCTTTCTCGCGCCACTGCATACTCCCTGCGTTTTCTCTTATCCTCTTATCTCAACTCGGCAGTAAAGCGCAGCTTCTGAATCATTGACAGCATGCGACATAATGAAACCTATATTTCGATAGCAATTATATATGGACCTTACAGGCGAATTTTCACCGTTGGCGTCGCCTTGATGTTCCGTATAGAGACCAAGTGCGATCAGATCCTATCGCGCCCTGCGCGCCGTGTGCAGTGGATGCGAGGGAAAGCTTGCGAGGGTGAGCCGAGAAGGATGGTGGCTTGATGCGTGCCGTCTTCCAGCTCGCCCAATGTTTGAGGTCACGTGATCAAGCGGGCGCTAGGGGATGAAGGGGGTTAGGTGAGCGCGCGTTTCCTCATCTCGTCCAGCCATGGCTGCGCATGGCTGTCCTCCACGCTGAGCGCATACGCGGCCCCCGGGCTGTATCTTGGAGGTAATCTGCGGCGTTTGGAAAGTCTAAGGGCGAGCTGTTATGACTGGTGGCATCATGCGCGCTGTGCTCCCGCGCGCCTATAGAGGGTTGGTAGACGCACGAAACAAAGGCAGTACGAAGCGTTCTCTTCCCACCGTCGGTGCTCTTCATCCCGCCAGCGTTGTGACAGCGAGTGTTCGGGGTCATCGAGTGAGATCTGCTCATGTTTGCATGTGCGCGCGGGACATCATACTGTTTAATTATTGAGCGAATGTTCACTGCAATTTATACAGTCCATATAAGTACGAACCTTACTTCGTGTAACTGCCTAATACTTTTGCTATCGCTATCAATGCTTTTCCTTTCGGGCGAAACTGTGACTTAAAAAAAGGCAGTTTAGATAATGGCCAAAGTGATGCTTGAATTCAAACACTCGCTCATTCATTATCCGCAGAACACAAGCGGCCTGATTATGGAGCTCAAGTAATCTATAGCGTGTCGGTGGTACAGCTTCGAAGCTGTTTCAAACTAAAATAAAAGGCAAAAAAATACACATAAAGAAACAATGGGTGCCCATTTTCCTCTGAATGCTGAGACCCTACGCATCCTATGCCTCTCCGCGCGCGAGAAAAGAAATAAAGAAAATGTCGCTCCTACGAGGCATCTAAGGTATACTTAAAGAAGGCTCCAGAGCCTCGCAAACTTTTCGCGATCACGAGGACACAGAGGCGCGCCGTTAAAAAACCACCGATTCCCGGTCTAGCTGGAAGTTATGGGCAGCAAGATAAAAGAAACTCTCTTCGAGTCGCTCCTCGCCGGCCCACTTTGCCGTAGTATCGCCCGGCGGCACCATTAATTCGACTTGTGCCTGACAGGCCTCTGGCACAGGGTTCGTGCTCTCTCTCTCTCTCTGCACGCTTTCGTTCAAAAGCGGCTCGCTTTCGAAGGCCAGAGAAAGCCTCCGGGAACGGTACAAATAGCTCAACGATCGCTTTGTGAGGGGCCTGCTTGAACCAGAGGCGACTCGCAGCAGAGACCCCCTGGTCGGTGCTATCTGAAAGCCCCGGAAAGAGAGAGAGGGAGAAAGGGAAAGCTGCCGAAGTACGCGGCACGGTGTAGCCGCTCTTCCGCTTTCGACGGCGAGCGCGAAGGCTGGATGGGCGGGCCCTGCCGGCGTTCAGCGTTCTTCGGCCAAGCTTATGAGCAGTGTATACAACTGGGGACACGGCGATTAAGCGATGGAAGGGAATGCGGTCAATAATTTATTTCACGTGTTAAATTATGCAGGTACCTCTTCTTGCTGGCGGGATAGCACACGTGGGTCTGAATGGTTACAAGGCGCCCGATTACTTTTTGTGCCTGTATGCCTGTCGCATGAAGGAATAGGCGTTTCCGCGTTGAGCTGAAAACAGAACACGCACTCTAATGGGGGAGGGGGAGACACGACCTAGCTTTTTTCAGAAGCACGAACCTCGCAAGCTTTACCGAAGGTTTCAGAGAAGGGTGCATGTCCGAACCAGTTGAGGTAGCCGCGCTATCACAGTACTGATGTGTTTTGGGGAAGACAACGCAATGTTAGTTTATAATATAGGGCTCCGTGTTTTCGGTATATACCGAAAATTAACCCCCGAGGTAGTTTTATCCGACTCAGTGGTGAAAACAGCAAAACACTGAATTTGACTGTCCTAAAAAAAAAAAAAAGAAAAGAAACGTCAACTTCACGGAAGGACATCTTTTACCCTACTTTTTCTTTCTCCGTTGACCGGGAACAAAACCGCTCTGAACTGTCCTTGGTGTCGTTCCTTTCTATCGAAACCACATTCCTTGCCCCGTTCTCTTCGCTAAGTTTTACCAACATGACGGTTTCCAAGTATTTAAGCCATACATAAGTTTCCTGGAACAAGGAAAAAAGGACGACACAGGAGTACCCAGGACGAGCGTTTGATGCGAAGACCAACATAGACCCCATGAGCTCTGATGTCTGAGAGAAATGTGAGCGCAGCTTCTGCGAACACTCGCTCGAGATTCAGACAGAGTGGGAAGCCGTTTTAAACAGGGAAATTCGGCCCACTTCTCATTTCTCGAGAAATGACTTCTGGCATCAAATGCAAGTTGTGCTAGGGCGCAGAAACGTATTGAAAGCGGGGGAAGACTTCAGTGGATTGTTTTTGCCTGTCGTGACCCTGTATGCAACAGATGTATGACCCATACAGCAACCGATGTATGACAGAACAGAACCGTAGAAACTTCTATTTCATAAAGGTACGTAGCACTGGATTCTGTCTAAATGGATTAGGAATCGCTGTTTCAAACTATATGACCACGAGAAAGCAATTGAAATAATAAGCTAAATACAGCACGCACACGTGGCAACAAAGTGCACAAACACTTCTATTAACCGCTGCAGTTTGTTGGTAGGACGTCGCAATTTCGATGCTTAAGACTGGGAGGATAATACCGCAGTGATGCCTGGTACACAGTCTGACACATGTAAAAAGTGATTACAGGATGTGATAATTACTCTTTGACAATTTAAAAAACATGCCGTTGCATTTCCACTATTTCGGATATGGTCGAAGTAGCGATATGGTATTCTTTTGCTGTCAAGAAGAAAAAAAGTATTCTTTGTGTACGACGTCTTGAAAAAACTAACGGTAGTGCATACCCGTTCTTTTCTTATTCCTAGTTATCCTGCACTAGATAGAGGGTCAGTCCTAACCACACTTGAGACTACAGTGAGACTCGAGCTTGGAGATGCGGGAAGTTCTCGGCCCGCGGAGAAGCACCACCTGCGCGTTGGGCGCCGCGAAGGCGCTTGTGATTTTTCTCAGACCTACACGCCCTAATGAGACCTTCTGTACAGCTTTAGTGTGCATGTGGTGGTCAGTGAGTGTATCTATGTACCGGTTGTGTGTTCTAGTCATCATCACTGTGCATATCATGTTTCTCACCGGACACTATAGAGTAGCGTACCCGGTCTTTAGCCAGTCAAACATCCCTAGCTTCTCGTTAAATTTAGCATCTTTCGTTCCGCACTACTTGGTTTCAACAGCTCTCTAAAAAGATACGTTTTGTAAAACTACTCTCTCAATGGCTGCGTCGTTGGAAGAGCGGCGACCGAATTGAAAGCGAATAACGCATAAAGCAACGGCGTCACACATAAGTAGCTCCACCTTATGTGGAGCTACTGTCGTGAGCTCCACATAAGGAGCTCACGACAGTAGACTGCGCCGCGCTAGACCAGCGACATCAACACAATGATTGTTGTCGTCGCGTAATGGAGGCGCGCCGACAGTACTTGAGGCCAAGCAAGAGTTTATGAAACTTACGTTTGCGTTGTGTCACCTATACTGAAATATCAAAAACTTGCTGAAGTTAAACGTAAAACAATGCAGTTAGGAAACTAGTGTCTGTTTCCTTACACAGCGAGAATACATAGAAGGAGCAAACATGATCGCCTTGTTCGGAGCGATACTGTGCCTTCGAGTTCGGGATTTTGTCGGTGCAAAACTATGTCGCATTTGTCGTGTGTTTATCCTCGCACCTCTCTGGCACTGGTTGGCAGCAAGTCTCAAACATTTGGCTCCCTTTTACGAAGGGAACTTATAGCGCACACCAGTCATTATTATTGCGTGGAGACTGAAACGTATTACAGCGAACTGTAACGAGAGGGGCCGATGCTGCAGTATAGTAGTTAAGAGGGAAGAAATCATTTGTGCCAGAAAACGGACGATTAACTTGGAGCTTAGAGAACAGTGGTTTTTGCAAGGGAACCGAATGTAATACTGGTACAGTATACAATAGAGTATGGTCTAGTTGGGTGGGTGGATTCAGAATGCATCTTGGGAACAATGGGGAAAAAAAAAACAAGTGACGAGCAGGAAAAAAGTGTGCTCTCCTTCCCCGTCCCTGTTTCATTCGCGCAGTTCCTAAGACGCATTCCGTCATAGTGGTGGGACGGAGTGGAATAAGAATACGAACATATAGCATTTCCTCCATTACTTTTCTTGTATCAATTTATGTATCTTTTAATTGCCAAAAAGTATGTCTCGGTGCATTATTAGGATAGTGCGCTGGCAGCGCTTATATTGCGTTGACAAAAATTTTGATAATGAATACCTGAAAAACGCCCCAAAGAACGTATAGCCGTTTTCTCCGCATTTAGTCTGCAGCTGTAGTTGATGCAAACGAGCTTTACACATTCGGGTATACTTTGAGTGCAGTGAATGGCACGGAAGTTCTTTGCCCCATCCGCGATACAATGGAAAAAGAAATGTTCTGCGGGAAGCGGTGAGCAGTGACTCCCAGGCTTAGTTGAGGCTAACGGCTGGGCCATTTCGCAACGACTGATGGTCGTCGTTTCCCGAATACTTAAAAAGACTTGGCGAGCGTCGGTCGCGAAGTTGGCAGCCACAATCTAAGAAATCGCGAACACATATATGAAAAGCGGGGTATACGGAGGAGGCGAATGGCTCTACACTTTGTCATTGGAGCACAGAATGCTGGCTTCCACCACCTTGCACGCCCAAGAGCAGGAGGGATAGGGTGCTTGACTGGCCCGCTCTTCGCGCACTGCAGGGTCCACCTCGGCATCGCTCCGCTCTCTCGGTTATCGGTCGTACACTTTCCGCTCTCATGGCTCTAGAGGTTGACTGGCGCGAAACGACCTCGGCGGGACCATCGAGGACCCCGTGACAAACGGTTCCGGTGTCCCAGCCCCGAGCGGCCGCGCTCCCGGGGGCGCCATCCTTTCGGCCCTTCGGCGTACTCCGGCGTATATAGAAAGCCTCGCCGCGGGGAGCGGGCGCTCCATTCGGCGAGCTGAACGAAGGGCGCCAGCATGTGGGAGTGCACCAGTGTTGTAACGACACTGCTTACTGCTCCGACATAGCACGCAAATAGGTAAACTCTGCACACCAAGTAAATTGACTTCGTGGGAAAATACAAGTGCCCACGATCACAGGCCCCCCCCTTGCTCCCCCCCCCCCCAAAAAAAAAAAAAAAAAAAGTTTCTCCGCAGTTGAGCCCCGTCCGCCGCGAAGGGACACGCATATATTTCGCGTTGTCGTGCTGTAAACGTTTCACTATAACTAGCGAAAAAACAAAAATAAATGGAGGGGGGGGGGGAAGGGGAGGGGGGGGGGGGTAGAAATGCGAAACTTCCATCGCCACCACAGTCGCAGCGTGTAGATTTTTCTTTCTTTAAAAAAAAAAAAATTGCTTCTAACTTCCTCCGCGTCTCGTTCGTGGATGCTGGAACGACAGAAGCTTTAAACCGTTCGCTCTTATTTATTTTTCCCTCTCTTAATTGTCACTTTAATTTCTCGGTGAGACTATATGCTCATTCTGGGCGGGTTAAAGTGGAATGATAAAGGACAAGTGAGCGATTCCATGAAACCAGACACAAAACAGGCGAATTCGGTTGCTAGGTGACTAGCAGGGTGAATAAATAGGGAGGTTGCTTGAGAGCACGGTGGCTGCTGAGGTAAGATAAAACTCTCCCAGGGAACCAAGCTTCTGCGGCGAAAACTTTCGTAATTGTGAAAGATGAAAAAATAGCATCAAGAGCCCCACGGGGTAGAAATCGCGACGTCGGGGCAAGCGCAGCGTGTCTGCCCCTTTTTTTGCAACCTGTACTCAGCATCTTGCGCAAAAGGCTCCGCTAAACCTGTATCGAGTTGATGCGAATCGCCTTCTCGCTAGGGTGTATACATTGGAACACCCAGCGGGTAGCAAATAACCAGTTAGATGGTTTTGCTATATTTAAATGGAAAGGGAGAGAAAATAAACAAACCGAGCTTTGGCGAAAATTTTGCTTGTTTTTCTGTTTGCTTTTATTTTTCTTCTTCTTTTTAATGAGGCGGAAGTGGTGAAACGAGAGGGAGAAGGAGGGAGGGTTGATAGATTAAGTAAAGAATCCGCATTAATCAGATTTACATATACGAAAATAAAATACGTTCAGAAGATAACGAGGACGCGCGCCCGGAGTACAGCTCATCTGGGTCCGCACGCGATAAGATACCGTTGCTTGCTGCAGTCAGGATGAATGCTCGGGAAACAATTTTTCTTCAAATTTTTCTTTAATTTTAATGACGCAGAAAGCTGAAGATTAAGCAATGGCTCACGTAACCCTACCTGCCCGTCGCAGGAGGAAAGAAAAAAAAAAGCGATTTGTAAGAGTTGTGTGACCAGGGTGCCAGATGTCGTTGATGTTGACTGCGTTTGCATGGTTTGTGGCGCTTCAGTTGGTACCAGGGCACTGAGGCGTAGACGGAAATGACCTTGCCAGTAAGATTATCGACCAGGCGCTGATGGTTTGCATGGTTTATCGTCTATGACGCAAAATTACTTCAAAATATAGGCCTAAGCCGCGTCACCGTCATCGCCATCTTCATGGACTTGGACAAAGCAGATGCCACTGAAGTTGCCACTTCCATTCGGCATGACGTACATATACACCTTATATGTATTGTAGACTTTCGGGTGCATTGAAGTTGACTATTAGTCGACTTACCAAACGAGTGTGCTGTTGTTGTGTATATTGCGTTGCCTTTTACGTTTTAATATCGTCGACCTTAATATCGTCAACGCATTAGCTGCAACAAAATCGTTTTTTCTGCACAAGTTACGTGCAGAAGTGTATAAGAGTTTATGTGTAAAATAGTTGCTGCTCAAGAGGAGAAAACTAGCCGGTGCCGTATTTGAGCGCCATCTTTTTTTTTTTTTCACATCAGTACTACAAAGAAACAAAATTAAAAAAAAAAAAACACCCGCAGCGTATGTTTTCAGCTATTTTTCAAGTGTTGTTCGCCATTGGCCAGCTGCTTTCGCTAATTATATCGACAACATCACGATTGGTTGACAACGGCTCTTACGCGAATTTTCTCATAACGTTTTTTGTGAATACAAGCTTTGATGATCAAATAGCACGCAACCAAAATACGGTATTCCTCAATTGGTATCAACACACACGCAATCACGAAAAGAATAAATAGACGGAAGCAAGGAGAGAAACGAGCTGGTATCCTTTTCAAGTTTTCCAGCGCATCAGGGGGCGACGCCGCGCAGGCTGGCAACATTGCATCCGGTCTTGCACCCTGCGCTTCGCCGTTGCCCCCCGAGTTTTCTCCAAGACTTCGTCACCGAGACCGCGTGTCGGTACGGCGCGAAAGCAGATGGAAACGCGGCACAAAGGTGGTCCGAACCAAAGAGAGCGCTACGCGAGAAAGAAAAAGGAGGGGGGGAGGCGACGGCTCCCTGCGTGACAAGGAGCCCACTTTCACCTATAGCGAGCGCAATCTCATTCCTCCCATTTTGTTCTCCGTTTCGCCGTCTCCGCTGTGCTCGGGGCCCGCATTTCCAGTGGCACCGCGGCGTGACGAGACAGATAAAGGGGACGCATTCGAGGTTCGCGGCGTGGAAATTCATCTCGAAGAAAACTCCAGCCCTGCCGCCCACCCCAGGGGCCGACAATGCGCTCGGAGTGCGCCTGCGGTTCACGGTGGTGGGGCTTGCAACTGCGAAGCCCAAGAGCCGTGGCTGCATTAGACCCAGTATAGTGCGCAAAAAGAGGGCTGAAGGGGGAGGGGGTCGTATTGCGCGCGAGAGAGATGAGGGCGTAGGAGGTAGCTCGGAACGCTCCAAACCTGCTCGCCCATCGAGGCGGTCTCCAGTGCGTATCGCGCATTGGCCGCACGTCGGCGGTAGTCCGTCTACCTTATTACTGCTGCTACTGTTCCGCTGGGCAGCGAGAGGTTGCCGGAGGAGGCGGGAGAGTGGCCGCTGCTTGAAATGGAGAAAGCGCTGACAGGGACGTGCCTGGACTCGGCGGCGGAGGCACAGCGGCTTGTGAGCTGCCACGTGGAGCGCGCCATTGTTTTCGCGTAGCAGCAGCGGACGCGCGCGCGCCGGCCGCGAGGAGCGGTGGGCAGCTGAGTGTCTCGCAGGAGAAGCCGAAGTGGTGCGCGCCGCCCAAATCAAGGCAGCGACAACTGCACCGCTGCTCTCTCTCATTTGGATCTCTTTTTTGGTTCCTTTCAACATCGCCGAGGGGGGGTCACCAAACGAGCTTTTCCCATTATCGAGTTGGCCGCGCTCGGCCCGAGCGGTATGTGCAGCGGGGCCCTAAAAGCGCCGGCCAAGGTCTCTCTTCCCGTCGACAAGTGCGCTGTTTCGTTCCTGCTTCCCTTTTGTGCGTTGATATCTCGAGTAGCGCAACGTGGCCGCCAACTCACGTGGCTAACCTTAACACTTTAACAGCGGTGGGTGCTCCCGCGCGATAATGGTTAAACTGTCGAACGAGTCTTCACGTCGGGAGTAATGAGTGCGTAGAGAACCGGCACGGAATAGAAAAAGACGTCAGTAAGCGAAAAGAAAACTGTGGTTCTACAGCAAATAAACCGCAGACGGACTGTGGCTGCTGATGGTTGAATTAAGGTGGCGATGTCAGTCATTTCAAAGCTGAATACAATGCCCTCTGCGGCCAAAATATTCGTTTATTTCTTCTCTTAGAGTATCGCGCGTTTTTCTCGAGCAGAAAATCTAGTGTTTACTGCCCCTACCTAATTAGGGCTTTGCTGCTCTGCAAATAGTAGTAGTATTAGTATTAGTATTAATAATAATAATAATAATAATAATAATAATAATAATAATAATAATAATAATAATAATAATAATAATAATAATAATAATGATAATAATAATAATAATAAGAGAGAGAGAGGGGGAAACGCTAACGCCATGCATGTTGGAGTAAAGGAATCATTCCGTTCTGGAAATAATTATATACGTTGCATACTTTGAAAAACTTTACTTAGCTGAGGTACAGGCACATGTTCAACTAGGAAGTAGTACAGCAATAAGTGCAACATTTTAGAAGTTGTTCTATCATTGCGAACCAGTCTTTACAGACACTTGGCATTCTGGAACGTTGAGTTATACTTCTTCATAAATCTAGCATGTGTAGAATTAGTTTTCTAGAAAAGAAAAAAAAATACTGTTACCTAGCGAGGGACGATCTCTATAACAACAATTCATTAGTTTGGTCGCCGTACAAAGAGCGAGTTTTTCGTGATGTCATTCCTGTAGGCGTAAATAATTTCAACATGACCACGTAAACTTAAAAAAAAAACATAAATTCGGCAGAGCCCACGTGACGATGACTGTCGACGGGTACGCGTCAGCATTGAATCAATATAGCGACACATGGTATTGCCACCATCGGATCGAGTTGTGCATGAGGCGCGCACTGCAGCGGGACTCGTCTTTCGCGCTTCCCTAAGAACACCCGGCGCCATCTATCGCCGCCGTCGCGAAGCCTGCGCGTGGCCTCCGAAATGCACGGCGCGCCGTTGCGTGCGAACGCTGAGAAACGCATCATGCGGCGACCGGGCTCCTCTCTCGCGCTTCTTTTCGGATCCACTGCAGCATCTAGTGGCGCTACCGAGAACTCCGCGCATGGCCTCCGAGACAAGAAGCGGAGCGCGCTGGTGCCCGCGAGCGCTGAGAACTGTTCCCTCGCTTGTCGCACACTCAGTGGCACATAGCCACTGACCTAAGTTGGCGAGACGTTCATTGAAGAGGGGCACGTATACCCACTGCATTCATGGCGCAGCTCGGTAAAGCGTTGGGTTTCTGTTCTTGAGGAACCCTCGTGACGTGCGTTCCATTCCGCTCAGCATCGGAGAAATTTACGGTACCTTTTTCTTCATTGTAGAGCGGCACACTGCCAGTGGCACGTATCTAGTTACCTAGGTTGGCGTCAAAGACGTCCGTTGAAGAGCGGCAACACACCTACTGGCACATACCTAAGTTGGCATCAAAGAGGTTCATTGAAGACCAGCACAGACCGACTGGCACATATTCCCAGTGCTCCAAGTTGGCGTCAAGGAGTTTCACTGAATAACAGCGGTACCTACCTAGTCCCGCACCGACAATGATACGTGTCGGCGTGAAAGAGGTTCGTTGAAGAGCTGTACACATTGCCACATACTCAGCGACCAAAGTTGGTCTGACGGCTGGTTTCGTACTCTGTTCCCTCAGCCCGACGGGCTACCCATTCGACCATAAACTCCCCAGTGATCTAGGCAGGCGGGAAAACAATTATATGCAATCATAGATAGATAGGTAGCCCCGGAAAGTGCGTGAATACCGTAAGAATGCTAACCCATTAAAAAGTCTCACAACGGCAGCCCTTGACAGCACAAGCTTCACTTTGTTTTATTATCGACGTCTTTTCTACGTATAGTTTGTCTCGGCGAGCGAGTGTAATTAAATATATGAGAGCTATTTTTCTTCATCAGGCCTCGGCTAAATAATAAAAAAAAACTGCCTTGCAAGATATAGAAATTGTACAACATATCTTGTTTTAAGGGAGTTTAAAGTACGCCTCATTGCGGACTATTCCCACACAATGATCACACATATTCGCGCATCTATCATTTAGAGGTGCGAGTATATTCGAAGGTGGCTGCCATCTGTGACCTAATCCAATTCACAAAAGTGGTCAATTGACGTCCGATTCCCAGACAACCACCGCTTCATTTTGTGAGAAAGATCAGGGACCGCATTCGCGAAGCTTTTCGCTCGTAAGCACTTTTTGCCATTGGCCGGCCGAATTCATTAATAATATATGACGCATCAGGATTGGCTGGAATCAGCTCTTACGAAATGTTCTAGCATAATGCGCGTTTTGTGATTATGTGCCAGGAAGGCTGTCGCAAAGAGTTCAGAATGGGGTGTCTCGAACGGCTAAGCGTTTCTCATCCCAAATTCTCAATCAGGCCTTCGATCTATTGCGCATTGTCGTGGAGAAGCATGGCACCACCCGAAGATGGCCACTTATTCCTACTTCTTGAATCATGTGGCAACATTTCATCCCGGAATTATCCCCGTTTTCGTTCCCTCCATACACAGCACACAGTATTCGGTGAGTTTAGGCGGCGTCTCTTCCATCGCTTCAAGATAAACAAAATTATATTCGTACCCTGGCGCCTGCAGTGGTAACGGCTCTCGCATACAGCATGCTTATAAGTTGCTGTAAGAAACACTAATGAACAAAAGTGAGCGAAATTTTTAAAGAGACGTGCATCAAGTGCCAAACTCACTGCCCACACCACTGCCTCGAGTACATAAAAGTTATTTTTTCAAGGCTTCAAGTGGCCTTGAAGAAATAAAATAAATACTGCTTTTGTAAAATTGGGTTTCCGTTATAAGTGAGACGGTAACACAAGGAATTGCATAATTAAGTTTGTCAGGCTGACTTTCGCTTTTCTAAACTAGCCTTTCAGCTATAAAACAAAACTGCAACGCATAAATTATGTTTCTTGCGTCATAAAAAATAATGCTTTTATAATTATGTTGCATCAGACGATCATTTGATAAATAAAAAAAGGAAGCCACATCTTTTGTAATCTGATTGCGGAAGTTCTAACGCTCGATAATGTGAAGCACGTCAGGGACTAAAAGATACTGCGCCAGCCCCCAAGGACATTTTATGCATTTAATAAAGTATATAGTATGGCTTCGGCGAGTTGCCCATGTACACGTGCCTGAAGTTCCTGCCAGGCAAGGAAATGAAATTACCAACGTAAAAAAGGATTATTTTGGAAAAGTTTGTGCCATGTCAAGTTTTTCTTTCTTTTTGCTCTCGTTGTAAAAAGAAAAAAAAAAGATATATGTCGTTAAAACAAGGAACGCAGGGAAGACAAATTGATGTGAAAATTAATAGTAATAGCGCGAACAGCCGTGAAACAAACTATTGTAACAGGAGCTTAGCACCTGTCGCTCGTGGAGGTCGATGTGCAAGTGATATTTGCATACAAACATCGGTATCCTTTCAGGCTGGCAGTTTCAAGCGCTGAGCAATCCCCGCCTGTTACCGCCAGGATGGGCTTTCGGACGTCGCTATCGCAAGTTTTTTTTATTTTTTTATTTTTGTACTTACGTTGTCGTTTTGAGGCTTCCAACGAGAACCGCCAGCTTTCTGGCAAAACATCCCCCGCGGGCTGGCGTTCAGATTACCGTGAATCGCAAAACTCATTTACCCACGTGCGAGGAAAGGACGCGATGTGCGAGCGAAAATTAGGGATTCGGCCGTCCAGTTAAGTTAGAAAGAGCTAAAATATTTTAAATTGTTTTTTCTCTCATTTCCCTCGGGAAGCAGCTCTGTTTTGCGTAATGGAACGCGCTGGCAAAACGCCAGGATAATTTTGCGTCAGCGCTAAATAAAACTGGGAAGACATGAAAACAAGACGTCGTAAGCATGGCAGACAAAAGACCGTCTGGGTCGAATCCCGAAAAGTTTTCGTTCATAAAAGTTGTTTACCATTGGCCGGAAGCCTTGGCTAACAGTACCTCCAACGTCAAGAAGACGGCGTGGCAAGTTATTTCGGGGCAAGCTGTGTTTAAGAGATGCAACATACGCGCAGTTTAGCAGTCTAGCCTTACTCCTGTAATCTTGTACATATGTGAGCGAACACCACAGGAGGCAAAAAAGCGCGCAAGTCCCTTGCCTTTAGAACAATAACGGCCAACCAACTAGCCCACCAATATCTCTGTCAGTGAGACCATTTGCATTGTTCCCAAAACACCCTTCTCCTTCACGTATACACTGTAGACGGGGTGAAGCAACGATTCTATTCCAAATATTTTCCTGCTTCGTCAGTGGTCCGCGCGGCGCTGCGCCTACGTTATCAACAGGATCGGCTGGTCGTGAGCGGTGGATGATAAGAAAAGAATAGAATCGCGGGACGGAATCTCTACATTATATCGCCCCTTCTTTAGCACTGTAACAGATTAACAGCGCCAGTAAAAAACGGCGTCAACAGGACGAGCGCTCGTCCTGTCGCCTTCGTTGTCTTCGTCTTTTACTTGCGTGGTTAATCTGTTACAGTGAGCTGCCAGCTCAAACCAGCACTTTTCCTTGGCATCCAGAGGGTGCGTAATATGGAGCCGGAATAAAGGAAGGGATCTGTTATCTCGTATTCGCAAGTATATACTATGGTAGGTACGATAGCATGGAATGCTGATAATTCCTTAGTTGGTACAAGCATTTTTACTTTTTTTCTATGTCGAGTTTGTGGCTCGGTAGTAATAACAACTTTCAGTAACTCTTGGTTTCTGCGAGAAAAACATGGTTGCCTGTGTGTAAGCTACTGCCGCTTGTTAAATGCTTAGAGTCACAGGCCTTCGTTACTTGATTTCACCGTTTGGCGTTAACCGCTTTAGTAGACTGTATATATACTGTCTGCTGAAACAAAGTCCAGTCTTCCAGTCTTTTTGCAAATCCCATCTTTCGATGCCGGACAAGACGTCGGCGCACAGTTCCAAAAAGAAAAAAAAAAAAGAATAAAGGACCATCGTACACGAATGCAGCAGGGTTTGCCTTCTCATGGAAGCGCAAAAAACAAAAAAACAATCGTAGTTGTCTTCATCCCGGAAACAGCCGCCGTTCTCAATTTTTCTAGTTTCCTAGTAGGTTAAGCCCACTCATATTTAAACCTAATATATGGCCATCCCAATCACACTTCTTTCTCACTACATCGAATTCACTGCGTCTCCACTTGGATGCTTCACACATCCAAGCAGATAACACTCTCCTCCAAGCTCACGGTGGCTCGGAAGAGCTAGAATAGAATAGAGAGTAGAATTGTCTTTACTTTGCGTTGTTACCTGATTACCGGTGACGAACAGTGTCCGCGGCCTGGCCGTCCTCTGAGTTTGGCTAGATCAGTGATCATGTGCGGCACTAACATGACAATGAGGGTGCTGATCAGCAAGATTGCCAATTGCTGAGACTGTGATGCTACATCAGCTCGACGGCTTCCTGCTTGACGCAGTCAACACGCATTTCCCGTTTGGTAACCGAGCTGAAAGCGCGGCGCTGAAAAATACCTGAAGCATTATCTCCTCGCCGACCCAGCATTTCCTTCGTGAATAGAGAAATCATAGCTTTGAGGCGCTTTCCAACTTAAGACACTTCAAGAGAGATCTCCTTGATACTGCTCTCGAAACAGATTCTGAGACTACAGTATCCACTGTTGCTTCGCTTTCGTAGTGGTCTCTCTGGTGCGACGCAAGCATTCAGTATGAACCCCTTTATAAATTCATCCACTTTGTGACTTTCGCTTGCCGTGAGGCCTCAAGAGGCAAAGCAAGCATCCCTTCTCTGCAAAGGGTATTGATGTGGCCGACACGAACTATATTTAGGTGCAAGATTCAGTGGACAGGCTCGCCAATAGGTACTGTGTGCAATGTTTCTGACGACTTGAAACGTGTTCTGTGTGACTTCAATCATCACATGTTAGGCAGAAAACCTCTGAAGGTCGTGGTATTTACACAGCGATTCAAGCCTCGAAGTGAGACACGCCGGACAGCAAATCAGAGAGTAACAGCATTTGAAATGAGGTTCCATTATTTTGGAGTGGCTAGAGAAAGCAACCTTGCCACCACGTTAATAAATCTGCGATAGCACTTTTCAAAGTTTTGTTCTGAAGCCGAAGTGGAAGCGGTGCTGTCAAAGTTATGCGCGTCTTGGTTCACATACTTATGTACTTATGTCACCATCCGCGGGCTGGTGGCGTAGGCAATGAAAATGTTTACAAGACGCCCTGCAAGCATTTATCGGCGTTGTAGCAGGCCTAGATGAGCTAGTGCTCAGACAGAATAAGGAGGGGTGGAGGAGGAAGCAAGAGAAAGGCAGAAGGCAGAGGGGTTAACCAGAATAACGTCCGGTTGGCTACCCTACACCGGGGGAATGGGAAGAGGGAACACAAAGATGACAGGGAGAGAGAGGAGGGAAGGAAAGAAAGGAAATGAGCGGTTAGTTCGCTGACGCGTGTGTTAGTGCACTAATAGTCACAGACGTTGACACAAGCCCGTCGTCCTCAAGAAGCACAAAAGTGCCTTCACCGCTTTATGTGCAATAAGGAGGGGTACAAATACAAAAGTATACCAACACAAGTTACTCACAAACTTTACACGGAGACTTATCGCCCCACCCTCCACTCTTTCCGTTTGCATTGAAGATAAAAAGCTCAAATTCAATTTATACGAACTTCAGCGGAACAAAACATGGCTTGTTGCTTTGTCTAAATCTGCAACGTGGAAAGCGGACAAAAATGGTGCCAAGAAAGGGGAAAATGTCGCAGAAACTTAAAGCATCGTAATATGGCGGTTAAGGCTTTAGTTGTGCATAATATAAACTGTGCATATAACGGGAAAGGCTTTGCTTGTGCCACGAATTAAGACATATCCATCAGCTATTCCTATTTATACGTCGCCTTTGCTGAAGGAGCGCTTGATTTAAGTGTGAGAAGGCGCTTAGTTGAAATACGCGATAATAATAATAATAATAATAATAATAATAATAATAATAATAATAATAATAATAATAATAATAATAATAATAATAATAATAATAATAATAATAATAATAATAAAAACAAAGCTACACGGTTTAAACTGTAGTCCAACGTGCCGTATACGCACTCAGCATTTTGACATGCTCTTCTCCACATCCTAGTAGAGTCGCTGAAACGGCTTTTCAGTACGGGATACTACGCATTTCATACACTTTTGCCCATTAGGATTTTTGGGCCCGTATTCAGAGAAAGGTACTTAGGCCAGGTACGCATGTCCGTAAGGGAAGATGCTATCCAATGGTGACGCAGGGCATATTCTCAGCCATGCAAGGCGGCCGTCCATTGGCAAAGAGCACTTACGAACGAAAAGCTTCGTGAATACGGGCCTTGGGCCCGTATTCACAAAATCGTTCTTACGCTAAATCTGTGCGTAAGAACCGATGCCAGCCAATGGCGAGGTTGGACGTATTATTAGCGATGGCGGCGGGCCAATGACAAAGAGAATTTACGGAGAAAAAAAGCTTTCCTAATTCGGCCCATTCCTGGCAAGCAACAAGGGCCCGAATTCACAAAAACTTCTTACGCTCTAATTGTTCGCAAGAAAGAATATCAGTCAATCCGCATGAAGACGTATTATTATCTAAGGCGGCCGGCCAATGGCAAACATCACTTACTACAGAAAAGCTTTGTGAATCTGGCCCGAGGATCATTTTATACATCGTGGCAGGCATAGTGGCAGCGTTCACTATGTTAATGAAATCTGTTAGTGGTTCGGCGATTACTTCAGAGCAGGTGCTATTCGCGTAGCTGCCATGGTATACTTTTCACGAGTTTAATGGAAATGCGCAGCCACAAGTTGCGTCAGTGCAAAATTTTCCAAGTGTTTTCGAATTGACGAGATACAGGGAAACAAAACTTCCTTCTCGCCATCGACACTCATTTCAAAGCGCACTATCTACTCGCGAATGTAAACTGTCCGTTTTTGTTCATAATGCTCGCCTGCATCAGAGATACGCGCTTTTTGTTTTAATATACTGCATAGCGCTCATCTTTTTCTGGCTTATAGGGCCCGAACCTGCAGCGGTGATCGTGGGCCATTGCTGTGCTTGTTCGCGTTCTCGTGTATATATAGATGCTCGGAATCCCCTTGTTGGGAAATCCCAGAAAAATTATTTTAGTATTGCTTCTTAAGTATCGGTGATGAGCACCACGTTCTTGGCGACAACTGATTACAAAAAAAAAAGCAAGAATACAAAGCCTATGTAGCCTCTAAATAAGCCCGACCACACAGAGTAGGGTGGCGCTGTTGCTTTAAACTGGAGAGAATGTTTCTCAGTAAATTTTACTGAAAATAGGATAGCTTTTACGGATAGCTGCATTGTAAGGGAAGACATCATGGAAAACGACCCAAAATACGGCACTTCAGTCTTTCTTTCCTCAAATGTCATCTTCCTAGCTGTTTTTCAAAGTGCATTAACCTTGTTTTCATAGTAAGTGGAGATGCGGTCATTGATACGGCGCACTGTGCAAAACACTTGTGCCCAGCCAAATCTTCCGAGTCAGTGCCCCTTTGTGTTCGGATCCTGGAGCTCAGTTGTTTGCTGCGGCTTCATTGGAGGGCACTCTGTTTGCTCGAGCACTTTGCCGACGGCCGGCTTCCAGTTGGCGCTACCCGAAAATAGCCTGGTAGCAAGTTTGCAGCAAGAGGACGGCTCATCCGTGCAGCCCTTGTAGTTTAGCAAAGCGCCGTACGGAGAATGCGCTTGTCGCCCAAGCATTCTTCCGTGTCTGTAGTCCCCTCAGATTATATGCGATGCGCCTCAGATAGCGAAGGAATCGGTGCCCCAGTCCACAAAAAAAGCTATTCCGCAGGAATTTTTCGTAACATAAGATGCAAAGTAATCATGATGCTGGCTAAGACAGACAGCACTTAAGAACTAACAGCTCTGCGGATTCGGTTGCTGAGCTCCCTCCAAATTCATACGTAGAGAGACGTTATTTTGGGTAAAAAGGAGCACTAAAGTGCTGGCTCCTCTTTGATCTAATCGCTTTCTCGTTGGCCTACAATGCGCAATGGGCATTTCCTTGGTGTTAGAAAGTCTCATGCCGAGCTCTTTTTCCTGTTGGACGTGGCCGCTGTTGCTTGCCCACTTGACAACGGTGATGAATATTCACTGGTAAAAGGAAGGGGATTGAACTTACTTACAAGGTGGTCGGCAATCCGTGTAAGACGAGTGCGTCACCATCTTTCACATTACTCCCGATGTTCGTCGGCAACCTGAGCCGCAATATTATGTCTCGCAATATTAGAGGCGCGCCTCGGTGTTCTCAAATCACGCCACGCACTCACGAGACCTCCATACGCTACAAATAGTGCCATCACCGCAAAAAGACATCACCCTAAAGCGCTTGTTCTGGATTTACGCGAGGGCCTTCGCCACACGAAGTTTCTAGACAGTTCTGTAGACGCTTGCGGTCCCTTGCGTGGAAATACGAGCCGAGGAAAGGCTGCGAGTGGGTATGCGGGATGCGCGGGCTGTTCGTGCGGCCATCTGTCAACGAACTCGGCCTGCAACGCGTGCAGCAACGGTGGGAATGGAAAAGGCCGTGGATAGCGAGTTGGAGGGTAGATCGCAGAGGGACGCCTCCCCTTTCGTTAATCTTACTTCCAGCGCACGCCGAAAACGGGAGCGCGCGAGGAGAACCGCATCAATCTTGCCACCACCGCCTCCTACAACTCTATCCGACACCCGCGGGCGCATTCTTCTGTGCCGGGCTCGATTCGCCGCCACTTCATAATTTTCTTTTCACGCTGTATCATCTCTCTTTTCCAGCGCCACTGCGAGCACGCGGCAATTCGACGCTTGGGCTCCTCCGGACACACGTTCCTCTCTCGAGGTGTAGCTTCATCCGTGGCGGCCATGCGCTGACATTTTGAGAGAAACAAAAGTCGGAAGGAAAAAAAAAAAGCAAAGAAACGACAATATTCGCACTTCAGCCCCTGGACAATTTTAACAGAGAATGGCAACTAAAGAAAAATGAAAACGACTATTAAATATGCGACGGCAACACGAAAATGTGTAACGTGCACGCTGGCATACAACATGCTCTCAGTAAGCTGAGCCTTCTTTCAATTAATTTGCCACTTGAGACCTGACGGCAGCTTCCCTTAACCACTATATACCGTCTTCCCCGAAGAATTAAAGAAAAAAAAAACTGGCAGGGCATAGTCGCAATGAAAATCTCCTTAAACTCCTCTCATCTCCTCTGATCACGACTTTTGTGTGACGAACAATGGCAGTCCTACATACCTGCGAGGCCTTAAGTACAGCAGTTTCCTGGATTTGACTTTGGTATCACGATGCTTCATTTCGCAAGTTCATTGGTTTTCAGAGATAGAAACGCATGGAAGTGACCGTATTCCGACTTACTTGTGGATCAGGGGGCTAAACAATTCCTCCTGGTCGAATGCAGAACGAAGAAGTGACTGGACTAAATTTAAGCTAAACATGGAAAATGCATGCAGAGAAGACCTTGGCCATAGCCTGGAGGATACCATCATAGAGGAAATGAGAGAAGCTTCATGCCTATTGACATTGATAGCGAACCGTTCCCAATTTGACGTAGAAGTGGAGAGGATAACTGCACTTCGACGACGAGCTGAAAGTAGATACCGGCGCACGAATGCAGTTTGTGACCTAAGAATGGCACGGAGAACACAGAAGAAAATCCAGCGCCGTTTGCAAAATCGCAGGAACAACGTTGGAAGTTCTTTTGTGAATCACTCGACTCTCGCAAACCACTGTCATACATCTGGAGGACTGTTCGTGGCCTGCGCTCGTCTCCGCAACAGCAAGATCATTTCATGGCCTTAGCGCTACATCACTGCCAGGCGCAACTTGGCATGGCGAAGGATTTTTGTGCGCGGATCGCTGGCGAGTGTGCCACCCCCAACGCCGAAGACGCTAGTGTCGTCCCTATGTCTCGCGTCCTAGAAATGGAAACTTCATTCACTATGGAAGAACTTGACGCCTCTTTGGCTTCTTGTCGACGTTCTTCTTCACCAGGGCCCGACGGCATCACCTATGCAGCTCTTGCCCATCTCGGACTAGAGGCCAGGCAAGAGCTGTTGAATTACTACAACCGCTCATCGCATGATGGCATTGTTCCTCAGGAATGGAAGATAAGTCGGCTTGTACCGCTGCTCAAACCAGGTTAGTCCCCTTTTGACCTGACATCATATCGCCCTATTGCCCTGGCAAGTTGCATAGGGAAAGTAATGGAAAATATGATTCTTATACGTCTAGAGTGGTATCTTGAACGCCAGAATGTGCACCCTGACTCCATGATAGGCTTTCGGCGACGCAGGTCATCAATAGATAATGTTATTGACCTCACAACGTTTATACAGCAACAAAAATGCCTCAAGCGCATATCAGTGGCGCTCTTTCTTGATGTGAAAGGGGCGTACGATAATGTCACACATGAAGCGATCCTCGAGTCATTGGAGGCTGTTGGAATTGATGGCCGAATGTTTCAGTAGATCCGCGACTATTTGACCAGAAGGTCCTTCTTTGTGCAGACCTAAGATGGCGCCACTGCCAACTATTGTACGTACGGTGGCGTCCCACAGGGCGGGGTATTGAGCCCTATACTCTTTAACCTAACTATGGTTGGCCTTGTTGAACTATCACCCAAGACAATTCACCTATCAATGTACGCTGACGATATTTGTCCTTGGTCTTCTGCGGTGGCTCTTCTTCAAGAGCGCGCAAGATCGTATCTCCGAAAACATTGGCCTTAGTATATCCATCGAAACATGCGCGTTAATCGCCTTTACGCGCAAACCCATGACACCGTACCCTGTTTCCCTCAATGGCCAGGCTATCAAATACTAGAAGTCTCATCGCTTCTTTGGTGTGATTATTGACAGGGACCTTTCATGGAGCCCCCACTGCATCTACCTGAAGCGGTAAATAATTTCAGTTTTACATATGAAGTTCCTGAGCAGGAAAACCGGGGCACGTCGGTAGGGTCCATGCTGCAGCTGTACAGAACACTGTTTCTGAGCTTTTTACGGTACAGCTTGCCGGTTTTGGCGAACACACGCAAAACGAATATTCGAACCTTCCAAAGTTTGCAAGGCCTGGCTCTATACGGACCTGTCTTGGACTACCACGATGCGCCTCGACTCATGCAACAATCATGATCGCTAGAGACTACTTGGTTCCAACATACAATATGCTTGACAACCTCAGAGCACACATTCGACATGTTTCGCGTGCCCATTCACTACATTGCTTCTTTGCCGGCACAAAGACCTCAAGCCATATTTTCCAAACTTGTTGCGACACATCAAGGCTGCCTTCCGTCGGGCTTTACACCAGCAGCAAGACCACTGTTAGCCCTGTGGTGCCTACGACAGCCACAAGTACACCTCACGATTCCGAGAATTACGAAGAAGACCCGTCTTTGCACATTGGTTCTACGACAGTTGACTTTGCCATTACTGAACGAGGCATATGAACAAAGAACACACATTTACACTGATGGATCTGTCTCAGCCACCAGCTCCACAGGCACTGTTGTCATCCCGGTCTTACAAGTCACATCGAAGTTAACTTCAAAGTGTCCCACATAACATCCTCTACGGCAACAGAACTTGTCGCCCCCCTACGTACCGCTGTTAATTACATCACACAGGCAAAACCTCGAAAGTGGGTCATCTTTTGTGACTCCAAGGCAGCCCTTCAGAGTCTGCTGTCAGCCTTACGACGCAATACCCATGAACAACTGGTGTTTGAGGACTAGAGAGGTTCTCCATCAAGCCTTCATAAACGGACATGACATCATCTTCCAATGGCTTCCGGGCACTGCGCCACCGTCGGTAACGACCTTGCTGATGATGCCGCCCGGTCAGCCCATAACGAAACCATGACAACTCCTATACCCTTATCAAAGACAGACGCTGCGCGGGGTCTGCGTTTACTTGCTCGAACCAAGACTGAAACTTCATGAAGCACCCCGATTTTCTTGAACTGCCGTCTCCACCGAATGGATCCTACACTAAAGCTGCAGATTCTATCGAACTTCTCCCGCTGTGATGCAACTGAAGTTTGCCGCCTCTAGTTAGGGGTGGCTTTTACGAAAGCCTACTCATTTCTTATTGGAATGTCCGACACACCGATCCGCGATTAATGCAACTGTGAAGAGACGACCGAACATGTGTTGTGTTTTTGTAATCTTTATGACATCGACCGCGACGTTCTTCGCGGTGTGTTGGGCTGACTGGACAGTAGACCATTTTCAGAGACAAAGATTCTTGGATCGCGGCCCCACGCGTCGCAGGCTTTCAAAGCGACGCGGGCATTGTTATAGTTCATGAAGTCGACTGGCCTCAGTGACCGATTGTGAAGCGTTGGACAACCGCACGTATTCACACTGAAAGTACCTCCTTCCCTCTCTCTCCTTTCCTTCTTTTCATCCCCTTAAACCCGTTCCCTCGTCTAGGGTAGCAAACCGGACGTGCGTATGGTTGACCTCCCTGCCTTTCCTTCCTTATTTTTTCTCCTCCTCCTCCTTAAACTGATGAACACTGCATAGCTGAAGTCAGTACGACAGCGCTCTTTAAATGTTTGCGGTAGCCAGTAACGTTTGTTGTGATGGTCCTTTGTCGCTTGCTCATAAGAGGGTCGAAACTTTCAGACTGACTAGGTGAAAACAAATCGAACTTTTTAATTTCATTTTTAACACGTGCTTCATTCCGGTAATGTCTTGCTGTAGACCGAAAACCAGAATTTTCAACAAGGCAACCCAGCTAGCCGTCATCTTCGCGATGGCGTCACCTTCATTAGCTCGTGGCAGATTCGTGATTTAAGGATGTTAGGTAAGGAATGGCTTCAGCAACTACTCGTTAGACCGATACGTGGGGCAGTGATAGCGCGCCGTAACACTAATCCGTAATCTCTCCCTAGCTTGGCCAAATATTTGCAAATATTCGTCTTCAAGGAGTCATGGCGTTATAAACTCTACGAAATGTTGTAACTATCTCGGGAGTTTTTAAAACCAGAGGGTTTAGTTACTTATGCAGCTTCCGCTTGTACAGCCTCGATACGCTACAAATAGTGCCGTCACCGCAAAAAAAGACATCACACTAATGCGCGTGTTTTAGTCTCACGCGGGGGCTTTCATTCCACGAAGTTTCAAGAGGACTGTTCGCACAGACCGTCCATGAGGCATTTTTTTACCCGTTGAAGTATAATGCAAATAAGGTGGATATATCTGCAGCCGATAACTGTTGACAGGTGATCGAGCAGTCTTAGTGGATAGAAGTGGTGTCTTCCAACTACAGCCTAGAGCCTGGAGTAATGATAAGACTGAATTCTATTTACGCTCATTTCTATTTAGATCGGCTTAAGAATTATATTATAACGGCGAAGTTTACGGACATGTGAAATGATCGCAAAGTTGTATATTCGCAGAAAGGCTTATATATATATCCGTAGAGATCGAACACAATTATTTTTGCTGCATTGAAAAACTATCAAGCTTTTTAGAACAAGCTGTGAAATCTTTTGATAGCAAAATTATTACTCCTTTCGGGGACTAACCACCGGGACAAGAGAAAATTCACATGAAACGTCAGAAAGCTAATAACATGTATTTTGCTTGTGAGGCGTCTTCCATTGTGAAAGATTTAAAAGTGAAGACATTTTACCAGTGACATGCAAATATAATGCAGCAAAATCGTATAGACAACCATCACACGATAAGCTCTCCATTAAAAAACTGTCAGCCCTTGCACTGGGGTGGAGATGGAAGACCAGCGAAGCTGTACCATGGTGGGAATTATGTATTTACAAATATGGCTATTAAGATGTGATGGTGAGATTGGTTATTTGAACTATTAAAGAATGAGAACTATATATGATCCGGTGGTTTTCATTTATATAGTGACCACAGGGACCATGGCCTTATGGTCGCTACGGTACACCGCCATAGGGTGTACGGCAAAGGTTGGCACGTTCTTCATATTTAACACGTCACCAACGCCGCGCGC
Source organism: Dermacentor silvarum (assembly GCF_013339745.2). NCBI lineage: Eukaryota > Metazoa > Arthropoda > Arachnida > Ixodida > Ixodidae > Dermacentor > Dermacentor silvarum. The sequence continues at coordinate 31,001,640 of NC_051154.1, forward strand.
GTTCGGTGCGAACGCGGGCAAAACGCCGCCGCCGTCGACAACTGTTTGTGTGACCGCACACAACCGCTGTCAAAACGCTGGCTACGTGACGAACGGCTAAACGCCGTTGTCGACACTGTTAGGGGAGAGGCGGGCGAGAGCTGCCGCCAGGGCTGCGCACATGCGCTACAGTGGGAGAGCGGGCACGCACACGCACAGTCTAGAGTGCCTCGATACTCTACTTGCCCACCACTGCCCTTCCACTGGGAAGTCGCGTTTGCTCTCCGCCGTGCGTTCGCTCCCCGTGAAAGCACGCGTCCCTCGCCCTCGCGCGCTTTCACTCGCACATACAGCATACGACCAATCAGAGTTCTTTTTTTTATATATTGCCTGACGCGACGATTGAAAGGTGAGCCCTTAACAGCTTAACAGCTATAATAACGAGAATAATATTGATGACAGCAAACATTTGCTCTTTGTTTATGCACCGAAATTTACATAATTTATAACTCAAGTTATTGTCATTAGGCGAGTAGGTTTTACGTGCCCGCCTATGCGGAGGCAGCGCATGCAGCATGCTCCACATGCCACTGCAATGGAAGTCACGTCGCTGGGCCATGTCACAGCTGGGGCCGCTGCTTATACTTGAACCTGTATTAAAAGCGAAATCAATAAATCAGGAAACGGTCGTGTCATATAGTATATGATACGTTGAATATGACTGAGAGAACCTTGTAACAGGTGACGCCTAAACAAGTATACGGGACTACTCGAACTATATATCAAGACTGTTTGCGACAAAATAAAATGAGATGCTAAGCGCAAGCATTTCCTGCTGCTGTGGTAGTGCGCTAGCTTCAAAACATGAAAAGTATGGCCGCTGGAGGACCAGTAATCGCCAATGAAGAATTAAGTGAAACAGGTCCTTTAAACCTTCGCCTTTTCATACCGACCTCCAAAAAGGTTTAGAAACCTATTCGGCGCCATGCTGTTTAGTATCAGGCTCACTCTGCATAAATACATCTGTCGGGTTTACTTGCGTCGTGCCAGCCGTATTTAGGGATGTACAGAGCGTAAAAACTCATCGTGACACTATATAATGTTTCAATCAATACGCACGCGAGCACCGGACGTATTAAATAATTATTAAGTATTAATAATAATTAAGCATTATAAGTTTCATTCTTAGAACTCGAGGAAAATGATTTAAGCTTATTAAGAAGCGCGAGGTGCCCAAAAATACAATTGCCTAAGGCAGAGAAATCTTTAAGGGGCCCTCGTAAGGGAGCACAAGTCCTTCTAATCCTGCATTTAGCCTCCCACGGCTACGAGCTTCGGTCAAATGAACACCCGCGAGCGCGCCTCGGTTTCAGTGACGTCAGCCAGCCTCCGCGGATTAAAGGACGCGAGCTGTGTTACTCTTCTTGGCGCAAATTGCGCGTGCCGCGGGGGTGCGTCCTCCCCTCCGGGAGCTGCGCCAGTGCGCGCTATCGTCTCGCCGACGTCGGTGGGGAATTCCTGGAGACCGGGGTCCGAATGGCTCGCCATCATTCTGCGAGGCTCCGTTACCGCGCCACGAAGTAGCTAAACCCGCGGCCGCGGCGGCGGAGACGTCACGCCGTCTCCTCCGATTTTCCGCACCGTTTGTCCGGTTCCCTTCTGCGGCGGTAGCCTCGCCGTGGCGTGGCCCACCCGCTGGCCAGCGAGGGAAACACGTCAAACTTCATCTTGGAGAATCCCCATTTTTTTTCCGTGGGCGCCTTCCATGTTGTCCAGCAAGGCAGCGGAATTTGAGCGAAAAAAAAAATCATATCAGGAACCGTCATTCTTCTCGTTGTTGTTTCGAGGGAAAAAGAAAGAAAGAAAGCAGACGAAGAAGAACGTTCTGCTTTTTGACATCCCGACGAAGAATTTATGACGGAAGCAAGCGGATATCTGGAGCTATTTGTTTTCCTTTTTTCTTCCACTATGACGCCCCAAAGGTTGCACAAACAATACTGCCACCCACAAGGATGGCAGAATGGATTCCATAGGCATTCCCTGTCAGATATATTAAAGATGTTAAAGAAAAACAGGAAAAGCCCGAGATAGGCGGGCTCTAATATTAAATATTGTTTCGCTCTCGCTCTCTCTCTCTCAGATGCTGCTGTGCGTGTTCTGTCTTAATATTCAGTTTGTACTTGGGCAGATATATTTCTCAATAGGCTTGAAGATATGGACCGCCGCATGCTCGCGCGATGTGTCCGAGGCAGAATTCGAGCTGAGTCGATTCTTTCGTTCTGTTTCAGTCAGATACTTCTACCCTGGTGTATGCTGTGCATGTCGAAGGCTGGGTTTGTATAATATCCTGTTTTTCATTTTCTCTCTCGGTGACAGCGCTTTGCAGAAGTATGTTGTGCAGATTAGATGCGGTAATACCGTCTGCTTGTCAATTTACCATTTTGAATAAGCCTCCCCTCCTGAAGCTGAATGCATTATGGAATACGGCCGAACGCTACCAACATTATATGAAGTGCTTTAATCTTGTAGGTCGACTTAGAACGAGCACTGGCTGCCGAATAAGATTGATCCAATGTCTGCGCGGTTGTTTTGTTCATGAATTTGAGCTGAGATTTAAAGCAATAACATGGAGGGCACATCCGGCTTGATATTGAATGATTTTTTCTATGTTTATTCGTTGCTTGTGTTGAATACGATAAGTAAGTTATCTGAATACATTCTGTTAACAAATACACGGATATTCGGCTCGTAAAGTGGACAGTACATTTCAAGTTAGTAATAACCGGGGAAAGAAAAAGCTGCTTGATGCGAAAGCTTTTATTCAATCAACACAGACGAAGTTAGAGGCGAATCTCATTCGTCGTATTGTTTGTATGTAAGTGGCCTATAGCAATGCTCAGCGCGGAACCTTAGTAATGTGGTCGGATTCTGGCGGGGAAAATATTGCGAATGGATGAAGTCGGCCGTAGCAAATACAAGATTGAGAAAACCTTTACCGTTGAAGAGCAAAGCCCGCGAGAACTCGATTGGTTGCTCTCCCTTTCTAGTTAAGACAACTGGGTGTATAAGGGAGCGTCAGGCTTTTTTTATTACTTTGCGAAAATAATCGTAATACTAAAACAAACAGCAGAATATACTATAACCAATACTAAGATCGAGAGAAAAAGGCCTAATCTAAGAAAAAGAAGGATAAAGAAGCTGACGTCTACCTACTCAACTGGACGCCAGTTTCGTCAGCGCAACTTCGGTTGGACGCCCTTGCATGTTTATTCAGATGCCAGCGTCCTGATGTGCCCCGGTGTAGCTGCTCCTGGCAGTCCCTCTTGAGAAAGAAATGAAATGCGGAGCTTAAGCGAATGCTGTGACTGAATCGGAGCGTAAACGCATATGTAAGGTATAATGTCACTAAAGAATTTTTTTTAATCGACTAACAATTCGCGTGAATCATCTGTCGGATAACTTCGGCTCACGAATAGGACTAGAATGCAATACTTTGTGCCACGAAAGGGTTGAACTGAGGCAAAAACGTATTCGTGAGGCGCTGGGAAATGGACTCAAAAACACGTTCGATGTAACAAAAGCGGGATATTCGGGGCTGCGTTTATCGCATTATCGCAATTATGTTTGTGATTAGTTGCCTGCTCCAAAATAGACTCGCTATACGTGCTTGCCGTCAAAGTGCCAGCCTAAAAAGATGTAGAGAATATATTAAAGCTGAACTGCAGATAAAGCGCGGGGCAATCAGAGGAACGGGTCACAAAAAGAAATAAGAAAAAAAAAAACGCTTCATCACGTGTCACCGGGAATGAGTGCTAGCGAACATTTTGCAGCGCTGCTTCGCTAAGACAGGATGAGTCGCCCGAACTCGCCGGTACACCTAGGAGTTGTCTGTGTCTCAGCCACCGTTCACTCCACGCGAGCCGTCTGGGACAGGCAGAGACCTGCCTCGACAGCGCTGAGGCTACGGCGATCTGCTCTGCTCGCGAGCAAGCAGGCGTCCTGATTTCCCAGCGGAGTCATACGTTTGGAATGCAACTCCCAAGAAAGAGGTTGTCCAGCGGCCGCTACTGTGAAACGAACCTCGCGTGGCGTGCACTCTAGGAAAACAATAAACGAAGACATATGAAGAACACACGCGCAACCTCCCGGTGCGCCGTATGCGCTATAGGAACTCTGTGTGCAGCCCATTTCACTCACTCTGCGCAGGAATGCAAACCTGCACGGCGATGGGGCCATTTCGAACTCGAAGAACGGCGTGTGTCGGGTTGTTGGAAAGCACAAAAAAAATCTGTAGCCGCATTCTTCTGCGCGACTGATGAAAGGCAAAGTTAGCTGGCGAATTTTGATGATGCACGCTGCGAAACATGGTTGAAGGTTGACGCAAATGAAGTGATGGTGCGGGTCATTTGAAAGAACCAAGAAATAATATCGTAGATGCCATTTATAACTTCGTGTTACTTTTTTCTGGGTGAAATGTAACAACCCTTTGGCTTATTCGTTAATTTAGAAAAAAGACACTACGTTTACATATCGAAGCGTTGCTGTCCCTCACTGGTGACAACCATCCGCTGTACAAGAAAGGTCCGTAAATGTTTCCACCAAAATGTTTTTAATTATTATGTTAATGTTCACGGAAATGCTGGAACCTGTCAGAGACAAAGGCTGTTTCTGCATGTGAAAAAAAAATAGCACAAACAAAAGCCAGACAACCGAAACTAAAGTAAGCGTCCTTTTTCTTTATTGATATGATATAAGGAGATGTTGACGCGCCAATAAGCATTAATGCTTTTGCCCGTGTATTTTCGGTTCAACATCGCCATTAAGCAGTTTTGAGTTCCTGCGCACAAAGTCGCTTTAGTTCAGTTGAATGGCCCAAGCTTAGCGCGCACTAGTCCTTACTCTAATAACCCGTAGCTTCAGCCTCGACTTGCAAATGTAATTTACGAATGCCTTCAAAAATGCCCGTTCTAGGCTAATTAGAATGACTTGCAGTGCTCTCTGTGATCTATGCGGTCGGGAAAAAACCATTGAGGCGCTTGCTATGTCAACGCCCCCAATATAATGCACCGATCCAACAACACGCCGTTACACTAGAGCAATTAGACAACAAACCAATGATAACGATACTTGAAACACTAACCCCCACCGCTGGTCAGCTTGCTAAGCATTGAAAGCACTAATGGATTTCGACAGATGCATGCTAACTCTCAGAATTGCTTTATGAATAGTTCTGTGTGTTTGCATTCCGTTTTGTATGTAAGCGCATTACTATGCTGTCATTGTTGCCTGGGCGACAGGAGCTTTGCAAACGGGAGTATGAAGGCTTTCTTTTTCTGGCGCCCTTCTTAACTGTGTATCTTAGGACGTGGGGAAAAAGAAAAAAAGGAAAAAGAAATGAAAACTCGTCGTTTGAATAATTTTTGTAAATGAACTTTAGTAAGACATCAGTGTTCGAGGGCATAAAAATACAAAACAGCAGAAAAAAAAGAACAAGTACAACTCCCGCGTTCTCATGAACGGTCAGCTCATTGACAAGCAGCGTCCACTACGTACGGGCACGTGTGTGTGCTTTCTTTTCTTTCTCACTCTCTTTTTCTCTCTGTCCATTTTCTAACCCGTATTTTCCTACCCCAGTGCAGGGTAGCAAACCGGATTCTAACATCTGGTTAACCTCCCTGCCTTCCTGTTCATCTCTCTCTCTCTCTACGGGCAGGTGACTCATCCGTCTAAGCTTTTGGCGATATAAAATGAATCAAAATTTTTCTCACTTGGTTTAGGTTTGCCTTGGTTGGATATTTTCTATTCACATGAAAAATAAGAAGACATATGAAGAAGAGATATTCACATGAAAAATAAGATGTTAGCGTGACGAGGTGATGCCATATATTGCTTTTTAAGTGAGAAACATATCTATACAGCACAAGTTTGGCGTCGCACACACAGTTACAGAACGGCCGAACAACTAAACGCAACCACTTTTGCTGCAATGGAAAGATACATGTGAAGCTGTATTACATTTATAATGAACTATGAATTTACGCATAACGCCGCAATGTTCTACTACTGTATTTTCGGGGACTTAACTGAGATGCTTGCACATGGCTGCTTGTTGGTCAAGGAGGAGGAGGAAAGAGAAAAGCAGAAGGCAGGGAGGTTAACCGGAATAACGTCCGGTTGGCTACCTTACACTGGGGGAATGGGAAAGGGGAACACAAAGATGACAGGGAGAGAGAGGAGAGAAAAAAGATAATAGCCGAGTAACAAGTTCCTTTTTTTTATAAGGTCAGTACTGATTAAGCTCACAACAATGTGTGGTCGTTGAAAGAGAGCAGGCGCTTCGCTTTCCCGCTATGTATGTTCACTCTGTTTCGTCACTAAGTACCTCACGCGATGACGTTGGCGGTGTTGAGCACTTCTATCTAGAGCACTGCACAGGCTCGGGCTTACCCGAAAGCCCGGGCCCGGCCCGGCCCGGGCCACGGGCCGGGCCGGGTAGAGCAGTTTTTTCACGGGCTCGGGCCGGGCTCGGGCATGGCGTGTGCTTTTTGACCTGGGCCCGGGCCGGGCTCGGGCTTTCTGACAGTTATTCTCGCGCTTCTCAACTTTGAAAAACATGTATTTTTCGGTCTCGGGCCGGGTTCGGGCCAGTTTCCAGTCGGGCTCGGGCCGGGCTCGGGCTTAAGGTAAAGGGGTGGCGGGCCGGGCCGGGCGGGTAACATAGACTATTTCCGGGCCCGGGCCGGGCCCGGGTCTCACCATAAAAGTTTTGATCGGGCTCGGGCAGGCCGCCCAATGTAAAAATGGGCCCGGGCCGGGCCCGGGCCGCAAAAATCGGCCCGTGCAGTGCTCTACTTCTATCACCTTTTATTTCCTTTACCCCTTTCCCCAGTACAGGGTAGCAAGCCAGTATTTACACTGGCTAACCTCCTTGTCTTTCTTCCCCTTCTTTCTTTCTCTCTCTCTCAGTTCTGCCTTCGTTATTGCATGGAAATACAGAGGTGGTTCATGAACTGAGGGAGCAGAGACCTTCCTCACGCATACGCTCGGGAAAGAGCACTCGTGCAATGGGCTCAGAAGGCTGGTCGGTAGTCCTATTCCTATCGTTCAAGTTCTTTCGCGACACCAGCCTTATAAATACCCGGTGAACCAACTTTCTATCGGCATCGGTTACAATTCCTTAGCATGCTAAAGAGATTAGACCCGCCTGTTGGCACACACTCACCACATAAAATGTGGTAAGTGTGTGCCACTCACCACATTTGCCAGTCATGATAGCGATAGTGATCGGTGTAACAGCGACACTATATCACCACGGCGGAGGCCAATCGTCGATTGTACGCAAGAATCGTTTCGCGAATACGGACCTTCGTTTTATTAAAGGGACTCTGTAACACCTTTATTCGCTTTTCCTGCGTTTCATTTGTGTGCGATATCTCGTTCTGTTTATGGTACATATATGATGATAGGTTGTGGGTAGATCACGTTCACCATGTTATTGGAGAAATATGGAATACGAAAAAAAAAAAAGAAGAGACGAAAGACGGTTGCATATAACGCTTAAAACTGGCAGAATGCTGCGAGTGTCGCATGAGCTGCACCAACAAGCGCGGTTCCAATGGTGACAGGAGACGCGTAGCGGAGGAAAACAAAGAAAAAGCCAAGTAGACGGGAGGTGCTGCTTAGCCCACAGAAACATGCGCTCACACACAAGCATTAACTGACCATGGTTGGTGAACTCTTCCCATCTACACCAACCTATGTAAAATTGATCTCAATTCGGTGGCCGCTAACGCTTAAAAAAAAGAAAGAAAAAAAAAAAAAACGCTTAATTCCTTTTTTGTTCTTTTTTTTTCAATGAAAAGGTGGTTGTGCCTCTTTTTATTTAGAGACTGATTGCCCTCTATTTAGGTGCAACTCATTCTCACAAATTGTTTATTTTCGTATTTTCTCATATCTCTTCAGCTTATCGAAAAAAAAAAAAGGCAGTTTAGAAGGCCCCGCGCGCACCCCCCCCCCCCCCCCCCCTTCCCGCGCGCACACACACAGTCTCAAAGACACTCACATACAGACTCGTTTGAAGTTTGAACGCTGACGCTTTTCCTTGCCTCTGGCACTGTCGTGGATAACGCGTTACTACACCGATGCACATTAAGCCCTACAGGACACAAGTAAGCGCTGTTGACAAACCTACTTAGCCCTCGTGCGGGGCTATGCTACCTAGTCCCGGCCCGCACACAACAGGAAAAAAATAATAATGATGACGCGTAAAGTGAATAGACCCAACATTAAGGCTTCGCACGACACCGCGTGCAGGCGGCGACAGCGCCGGCGGCGACAGCGCCGGCGTTAATTCTCTGTTCCTTACAAGCGGCAGACAGATTTCAGGAACAGCTCGATCTCGTCTCGGCCCGCAGGCGCATCTCGGTCGAGTCGTGATGGCTGATCAGTATTTTATTTTTTTATTTTTTCCTTGCTCGACGAATTGCGTGCGTCGTAAACGACGGGGCCCAGAGAAACTGCAGCTTTCCAGCGAGGCGCGTACACCGAGCGGCGCGCTGTAAAACGGATCACTTCCGCCCACGTGGGATCGCGGGGCAAAGCGCGCCCGCACACCAATGGACCCTAGCAACGGCTTCTTGAATTGAAAGCGAGAAGCGCCAAAAAGAACAAGTATACAAAAAAAAAAGGCGAATAACAGGGGTCGGAGGTTGAAGCGTTGATGCCTCGAGGCGGGGCATTACGGTTCACTCCGGGGGCATGTAGCGTCAAATGCGACCGACTCGCGGACGCTTTTGCCCCACAGCATGGACAAGTTTCCTCGGCGTTGCTTTTATTGCAAGTTCCTCGCTCCGCAGCGTTCTCAAGGTGACCTCGAGGTGACCTCGAGGCTGACAACAACAACAGCAGATGTGTGCGTTACATACGTCTAGTGGTTATTTTCATCCCGCCGTGGAACCCGCAAATAAGTAAGGAACGCAACGACGATGATGAAGAGCACTACAAGAAAAGCTCAAAGTAATAAAAAATAAAGTTACGCGAGGCAAGAACGACCTGCGCAGCATGCGCACCTCAGGTGAAGCAAACGGAAGAGGAGAGAAGCCGTTGCTAGTAACTGAGTCCCAGAATCAAAACAGCGTGAGGCCTGGGGAGGAAAATTAGTTTCAATGGGTTGGGGTTACCAAACTTTGTAGGGCAGCGCAAACTTCGTTTTGAAGTTCAGAGATAAGTCAGCCTTCGCTTCTGAGTCATGCATGTACCTTCCGGATAAAACTCAGTAAATATACACGTGCGGAAGCCGCACCATGGAGTGCCGTGAAGTTCCGCTCTATTGGACCGCACATCAGAGAGCATGTGCACGCTGGAAGGCCTAACTGTATGCGGAGACAAAACGTTTAAGCAAATAAGTGGAGTTTGTATGGGCGTGGCAGCCCTGGCGACAGCAATGCACCAATAGACAGATGTTTAACCTGCTTTAAAAAAATGTTCAGTGATAAAGTTGCGTAGTCACGCTTCCTTTTTTCATTTGCTTTCGTGAGGTCTTTCACTTTGCGGATATGGTTTTAGCTTAAACGAGACGGTGGAGTAAATTTTTGCTTACTTCCGAGCTCTTATCGTGGCAAAAACTCGCCTTTTCCCCCACTATGATACCTATACTTAAAAAAAAAAAAAAACACACACGCAACAGTTCAAATGAATAGCTTGATAACACCTTATACTGTGCCTGCGATGTTCCTGCGGCCAATGTCTCTACTGAAGAAGGGGAACTTGAAACGTTGGGGAATTCGGTGTCCATGCTTAAGAGTCCGTGCTAGCAGTGATTACGCTCTAAGGAAGAGTATGCCGCCTTTACGATACCTTTCACATTTCGAAAGCAAAGCATGCATACTTTTGGCACGAATATAGTATTTAACGCGCTGGTATCGCACGTGGTTGCGGGCAGGTGACCTACAAGCTCGGTTGAGAAGTGAAAAAGAAAACGAAAAAAAAAAAGGAAATGGCACAGTCATTTCCCATAAGCATTCTAGAAATACCAGAGTTATCATTCCTAGGAAGGCTGTCTAGTGGCAGATAATGGGCAGCTTTAGCTTGTCTGCAAACGTATTACCGTTTGCGGAATACCGGGTTACGGAAGAGCTGAACACAAAACTATTTATTGCACTCACATACGATAGTCTGTCTGATTGACTGCTGGTGTAAAGCGTCAGTTTATGATCGTCCTTCGACGAGAACACTCACGCAATGCAGACATTTCAAGCGCGTTGCAGTTCGACAAAGCGGCACAAGATGTCGCTACAAGCGTTGCTACTGCGGTCCACGGCTCCGGTAACCCGGTATTCGGTGAAAAAGTAAAGTGTTTACGGACATGCTGAAACTCACTATTAGATGGAACGCAAACTCTCTCTCTCTCTCTCTCTCTCTCTCTATCTATATATATATATATATATATATATATATATATATATATATATATATAGGTAGATAACGCAGAAGGGCAGTGACCCGTGAGAACGTGAGAATAGGTTCACTTGTTGAAAACGCTGGCACCGGATGACATCCCGATCGTCTGGGCGCTGTAATAGCACCAAACCTACAACTATAGCTTACAATTTCGCGCATCAGCTTTCCCTCATCTGCTCCGAAAGGGGACTTCCATCCACATAGTACCACTGTAATGCGGAAACGGGGGCCTATGCCTTGTGCGATCTGATGCCTGGTGATGCCTCACATGCCTGGTGCGATCTGATATATGTTGTGTGGCGCGTGCGAGAAAGCAAGCACAAGAATAGCTATAGCAGCAAACATGGCACAAAGTCTCGTTTGCATGCCTCTGCCGTGACGAGCCCAATGAGTCCTCAGGGAGGAGATTTAGCGTCCCGAACAAATGGTGTAGGCAGCAGGGCGGCATACAGCCGAGTATAGGACAAGAACTACGAACGCCTCTAGCGAGAGATAAGTTAACAAATAGTAGCTATTTAGTGGTAGGAGTGTGCGGTGGGTGATTGACGTCGTAATGAGGCTCGCTAATGCGTGCAGTTGCACTCGCATCAAAACGAGACAACACTACACTCCTAACGACAACCGACGCAGTCGGGGCACTAGCACCACCAGAAATGCTGGGCGTGTTAGTCGTGGGCACATAGGCGCCTATGACAAGCGCTGTTGACAAAGTACGGGCCAATTTAGTACTGGAAACGTTGTTTTCGATGCAAATGTAACAGAGGAAATGGAGAAGGCATGAGAGATCAAAGTGCTGTCATGGTCATTCAGTGCATATAAACCCTGGCATTTTTTCGAAGTTCAGCGTTTTGCCGCGAGATAAAAGAGCAATGGCAGTGGTTTGCAAACTATAGTACGTTCATACACGTTCATGAGATCAACACTGTATAATGTTAAATACTGTAATATACAGCCCACTGCCAGTAAATACGGGCCTTCTATGGCGACTTTCCCGCAGTTATAACGGTGAATGCACTGACGTACCAAAGCCAAATCGCTAGATTTGAATAAAGTGGTTCAGACATACACTCCTAGAGCCATATTTTCTAATCAGTCTTTTCATTTGCCTTTCTTATCGTTCTGCGTCATTGGACGTCGTAACGCCACGCCTTCGTTATCGTCGGCATCGGTCACGCGCTGTGACGTGTGATAAGAAATTAACAGAATCGAGCGAAAAGGATCCACACCTCATTCGACTGGGAAAATGTTCCGTACAAATATTGCACGTAGGTATTCCATATAAAGCCCACCGTAATATTGTCCGACAGAACGTTTTCAGCTGAGTGCCTGGGTGCAGTATTTTAGGTTTCCCCAGCACCCGTAACAACTTCCACTTTTGCTTCAGGATGGGCACCGAGATTATCTAGCATATGTTATTCATACCTTCTAGTGCGCTCCTGTCTTCAGACAGTGTGGCGTGAATAAAAATATTAAAAAAATAAGCTAATATAGACGGATTCGCGAGACGAATCCTAAAAGACAGAAAATGCTGTTTGGAGATATGGTAAGAAGTACAGTAAATGCATCAATTCACTTAGGTTTCTATACTTTGGGTTGCACGGCTGAAATAGAAAAATGACTTTTGTAGGCAGAATGCAGAGAAGACTCAATGCAATCTCCTAGGAAACCGACAGAATGCGAGAAAGCTTTCACCGAGTCGCACTGGCTGTAGCGTGCATATTCCGCGGTTTTCAGATTTCCATCTCAAACTGAACACTCAAACTGCTTATCTGAGTCGGAACAATGCAATCGAAAACTTGAATACGTTCTCTCAGTATCACGCCAGTAAGCTGCAACTTTAGCCTGCTCAGTTTCTCCGAGCAACCTGGCTGCCGAACTCTGCCGTTTTGTTCTTGGTGCACGGCGATATGCTTCGTTAATGTGCATTCTGACAAAGATAGATGGAACGTTTAGTTGCATGCCAATCTAGGATGCTGCGGCCATAGTGAACTTCGGCTGGGCATTTGTCCAGCTGAGTTCGACTATAGGAACACAATTTTAGGACGCTCAGGAACGAAGACTCCCGCGATGGCATTCTTTTAAAAAATCCCGTTGAGCGGAAACATTTTGATGCATCGCTAGTTGGCGCCACTCGGACTATATACAAATACACACGCGCATGCCATCTCACGTTTTCTTGCGCTTGCCCCTGGCTCACCGCAGCTCTTCTTGCCTCATAGATAAAGCAATGCGTATGGCATATTTAAGCATAGGCTAAATAAGGTAACTTTCTCTTAATTAACACCGTGTTAATTTAGGCACAGGTAGGGTAGAGTTAATTAAGGCACTGAAACCCACGACCATTGGTGGGAGTCGTACCAACGACCTTGGCGTTAATTAGTAGAACGTTTAAGATATAAGCTAAATAAGGTGTTTACCGTCGTCTTTTCTCCTTTCGCTGAACCATTCAGGATCAGCTGGGTAGCACCATACCACCTACTATTTCATGTGTGCGCGCATGCTCGGGCTATATGAGAGGACACCTGAACGGTGGTATAAGTTACGGAATGCCATTATGTCAGAGGACCCGTTCTTGTGCTTTTATAGCTGCGAATGGCCGAGAAATGGTCAGGAACATAGCCTTGTTCCTTCGTTACTACTACAGTGAAGGCTTGTCAATTTGTCCGCGTGGCACTCTCATTTTGTCTTAGACATGTCGAGAGAGAAAGAGTAGCCTCTGCGCACCGTTAACCGCCGTGGTGGCTTAGTAGTTATGGCGTTGCGCTGCTAAGCACGAGGCTGCGGGATCGAATCCCGGCCACGTAGGCCGCATTTCGAAGGGGGCCAAATGCAAGAAAAGCCAGTGTAGCGTGCATTAGGTGTACGTCAAAGAAGCCCAGGTCATCAAGATTGCTCCGAAGTCCCCACTATACGGCGTGCCTCATTATTAAATCGTGGTTTTGGCACGTAAAACCGCATAATTATTTCTTCTTGTGCGCAGTTGAGCTGGAGCACAATCACGTGTGGTGAACCCCGCAAGAAAACTGCATGCTGGAGTTTTGTTGCCCTCACGGTATTGTTTGTGTAATTATGGTATCGTGGTTTGGGAAGTTGGTACGTGTTGAATGCCGGAACAGGGCAAAAAGTAATCCTGCGATTTCTCCTTTTTGCAGTAGGGCGAAATGATTGAGTGGAATGAAATAAGAGCGTCTGCTAGATTGATTTTGCTTTCTAACACTGACTACGGCGCCAACTTCTCGCCAGTCAAGATTTTGACAACAAACGACGTGAGTAGAGCGAAAGTGGAGTAGACCAAAACTTAATTCCGTCGCTACCGGTACGTTACCGCTTCTTACCGGTATTCATGGGCAGTGCAGCGTCGAGGATGACGCGTCGATATCGCGCCTCGTAATTAAAGGGGTTGGCAGGCTCAGTCGATTTGACCCAATGTCGTGGGGCGCCCGTAGCGTCGCTGTTGCGAAAGGCCAGAATTATCGCAAGGGCGCGCATACGTTTCCCAACTTTTGAACTTCGTTATCCCTCATTTTCTGGAGAAAACATTTAGCACTTACAACATGCACGCTAGCATGGAGTCGTTCAATGAGCAGTGTGCTGGTGTTGTGAACATGCGAAAACGTGATGCAAAAAGGCGAAGCCAAGTAGACGCTGCTTGCGTGACATCATAGGAACTTTTAGACACGAACGCGAATGCATTGCCAGATGCGTTATTCCCATTGTAATCAGACATTTGTGCAGATATCATATATTTTTCTGGAAAACACAGGCCAGGAAAAAGGACAATCAAAGTGTTATCATTATTATGATATGGTATTTAGGAGATGTAGTCGCCTTTAATTGGCGCCAGCTACTCCTTTTCACATAGAGATACGAAAAAAAAAAGAATTAACCTTCATGCAATAAAACTAAAGGTCGACTCCCAAATCACAATAACACAAACTCCAGTCACATAAGTACACTAATACCACACTAATACTGAAAGTCAACTCAGAAACACAGAAACACACAGTCAGTCACAATGGCGCACTAAAGTTCATATTTTACGTCTTTCTCAAGTGTCACTTCTCTGCTCATTCTCTCAGCAGCGTTCAATTCCTAAATAACTGCGGTCATCGTTAGCGGAACGCGTAAGTTAGGCCTTTTCAACTGCTTTGATTTTACAATACAGAAAGGCGTGCCTGAACTCAGAATGAATTGTCAAGAGCGGTACGGACACTGAGGCTAGTAGGCTTTTCACCTGCATCTTCTGCTCGAACAATGTACGCTTTCTTTTCTTGAGAGAACTGCAGTTATGAATAACAAGTGTGGGCAAGCCAAACTGGTCTTAGGGCCGAAGTCACACAGCTTTTCGTTTGTAAGTGGTGCTTGCCATTGGCCGGCCGCTTTCGCTATTGCCCAAGCATCACGATTGCCTGGCATATGTGTAGTTACGAACAGGCATAGTGTAAAAACGTTTTTGCGAATATGGTCCCTACAACGTGACAATATAAGCCAAGAACTTTTTGATGGGCCTCCCCTTACAACCACACAAACGCTCCAGCACACTGCCGGCGATTTCCAGAGGTTTACCGCAGCAGTGTAATATCACAGAAGTGAAATGACCTTCCAGTAGCACTAATCGAAAACATACGTGCACAAAAAAAAAAACAATAAAAAAACTTTGCAGTCGGATGCAAACTTCAAATAAATTACTTCAGCTTGCAAATGGCTTTCGCTTATGTTAACAAAGCTAGTCGATAGCTTTACCTCAATACGTATTTTCTGTGTGTTTTTTCTCATTGGTACGTATGCGGCTCCCAGACAATGCAAAAAAAAAAAAAAAATGCCCTCAATCGTAGTTGGCTTCAGGAGGAGGAAAGAGAGAGAGAGAGAGAGAAGGCAGGGATGTTAAGGAGGCTTCAGACAGCCAGCTTGGCACATGCGCACTTTTGGAGTTTGCTTGATGGCCACTTTGTAGCAGCACTATGCTTTTTCGCGCTACTGGCTGACAGAAGACCGGTCCTTTATAGCAGCGCAAGAGTCACAGAGTACACGAACTATGCCGGTCTCTTCCTCTCGGCGTCTCCCCTACCAATAGAAAAGAGAGAGAGAGGCACATAAAGAGAACGATATTGCAGAGCATGCCATGTCGAAAAAGGCGCCGTGACCAGGATTACGATTTTTCGCCCGAAGACACAGATTCTTAGAGACAGGTATCGATTGTGTCTTTTGTGGCACAAGGCTACGTAGTCTGCAGTCCCATCTCGCAAAAAGAGCGACAGTAAAGAAAACGCACAAAAAAGATGCGATGGACGGAGACAAGCTGCTGGCCAATATGAAGGCGTAGATGAGAACTGATGTGGCCATCGAATAAGTTGGCCGCCAACTTGATCAAAGCGCGTTTTTCATGCGTGCTCTATCGATTGTCTTCCCATCTTCCCAATAGAGTTAAGAAATAATATGAGGCGAAGTTCATAAAGGTATAAAAGTCTAACAAAGGTCAACAAAGGAAAGTTATCAGCTACACTTATGATAACTTAAGCTCGGTACAGACATTCTAGTATTTGCAAGTGTCATACAATTTTTTCTACATGTGTCCATGTTTCACGTATCTTTAGAAAAGTTTGTTCGTGTCATAGTTGCTAAGAAAGCTAAATGTACTCTTTGTTACAATAAATGCTGTCGCAAAGACAAGGTAGTAATAAAGCTACCTCAAGTGTGCAGATGCCATGAGTTTCGCTTGTTAATATTGAACAGCTAACCTAAGAAACCTAATGTTTTGCAGACAGTGTAGCACCAGGAAAGTATCTCATAATTCATCTGCAAATTTCATTATAAATGGTGCGTACGTTACCAAGCAACATCTAAGCTATGGTAGACTCCGCTTTCGACGACTTCGAGTTAAATTTCACAACCTCTGGTTCTTTAAAGCGCGCAATATGCTCATATACATGAAATGAAGATGGCGCTATGGGAACAAAAACAGGGAGAATGCATAAAGCCAAGCGTGCTTACGAATGCGGGGCTCAGCCTCTGTTGCAAAGGAACTAAATAACGAAAATCGCGAGAGATGAAGACTAATTCAAGGCGTGGGCGCCAAAAGTCGCAGTGAATCTCCCGACTACTATTACATACGCAGAAAATGCATTACACATGTCACTGATGTATCGGACCTCTTGAGTCTGGAGATTAACGACCAAGATTTTGAGCATTCCGTGGACACAGGCCTATAATTCAGAATTCCTTGTCGGTGGAAAAACTCCCTGTCATCGGTTTCCGCTCAGCGTTGTCTGTCGAGCCCTTGCCCCTGTTTCCCTGGACCCTCTGCCAATTCCATAGTTTTGTAGCTGTGGCTTCTTAGAAAGTGTTAAACATTTGTTCTCGTAACTTTACATATCAGAGAGATAATTTGTTGTGGGCACCAATTTCATTAGAGTTAAAATTTACTGGAAAGCAACACCTATCTCAGAAAGCTTGGTTATCATGCGTTATGTTGCTAATGTCTTCTTTGAAGAGCATCAAACCTTGCTCGTTTACGCCGATGTTAATTTCTCACAAAGTGCCAATGACTGTCAAGAAAACGACACTGTCATCCTCCTTCCCTCAGTTCATTGTTTTGTTTCTTGCCCTTTTCCCGAAAGACTTTCCGTCTCATACCCCTTCCCTAAGCAGCACACCATCTAGGCGGTCAACTATGCTCACGTCGGTAGGTAGAACCCTTTGTATTGTGTCCCATATAGGTGCTGTTTATTCTGGTGACTCAGCGACTACTTCACCTTGAGCGATACTTATTGTACTAAATTGGGACTCGGCGTGCTTTACTTGAAGGGAAAGTCGACTGCATATATCCAGTAGCCATTTTTGCATTAATAAAATGGCTAAA
Source organism: Dermacentor silvarum (assembly GCF_013339745.2). Taxonomy (NCBI): domain Eukaryota; kingdom Metazoa; phylum Arthropoda; class Arachnida; order Ixodida; family Ixodidae; genus Dermacentor; species Dermacentor silvarum. Next base: position 31,018,936 of record NC_051154.1, read on the forward strand.
AAAAGTCACAGGCCTGCGCGGCACACGCAGCACAGTCACATCGTAAGCTGGTGGAGCGGCTCAAGAGTAGCTCCAATTTGGGCACAGCGCACAACAGGGTCTTCGCGGCAGTCTGTTCGCCTCGTTTTGACGAGAACGATCTGAACTGTCCGCCCGGCGTCGATGGCGAGCTGCGGCTCGTAATGCTCTCTGCACAGCAGTCTGCTGAGCCCAATCAGGCCTTACAACTACAACTTACATGTCGAGCACGCTGTGTTTGCAGGCATCTTAACTAGATGGCGCCACAATACTGGCGGAGGCTCGGCAGCTCGGGCAGCTCGGGATCGCGTTGATTGCGCGCCTCGTCTGCATCCCATCTCATCTGCGCCTGCGCACGCTGCGTTTGCAGGCGCCTTACCTAGATGGCGCCATCATACTGGCGGAGGCTCGGGTCGTCTGCCCCTGCGCGCTTGCCTTATAGGGCATTTTTCCGCTTCCCGATAGCAAGCGCTTGCGTGGATCAGTGGTAGAGTATCTGGCTCCCACGCAGCGGGCGCGGGTTCGATCCCTGCGGGAATCGGGTACTTCTTTCGCATTTCGTACAACGTCAACGGCGGCATCTTCGCTAACCGAAATGGCTATGGGAATGAGCCCATAACAGCTTACGCTGTAAAACACCACCTCATGGATGCTGCAATCACATAATGAATTAAACGAATGTAGCAACCAGATAGATTTACTTACTGTTCTGATCACACCGTTCTTGCCAGCCTGGGCAACCACCTTGCGATCTTGAAATGAGAAACTTAATTTTCTCTCGCAACAGTTCAACGAGGCTGTAAGAGCTGAAGAGGTCGAAGGCGGGTTACGCCTTACAAAGGATCATCGCCTACTAGATATTTTAAAAACACTATAACCGCTTACAGCGGTGTATAAGTGTGGCGGATGCCGTAAATCACAGAGGCACATTCTTTTCCGCGTATTTGTGCCACTCACAATAAAATAGTATCGCCTTATTTTACTACCGTATACTAGTCGAAATTCCACCATTTTAATTAAATGTACAAAATAAATGGTGCTAATATTACTTAAGATCGCGCTAGCAAGTTCAAATTATCTGAACACGTGATTTCCACCAAGATACAATACGTGCCTGGCAAAACCATATTGTATAATAATGGCAATGTTATGCACAGACTCGCCTAAGTTTATTTATGGATCATCTTTCAAAGAATAAGCTAATAGCAACGTAAGTGAAGCAAAACAAAGAAAAAAATAAAGCGAAATAAAAGAGAAGCAGCCCTACGGGATTTTCTAGTGGAAAACAAGCCAATGAGTTTCATTTGACTTGTAGATTGTCGCGAACTATACTTACGTTGATAGCTTGCGTTTAGGATTACCAGAACATATGACATTCGTGTATGCGCGTATATTAGTGCCTTTATTGCACAGTGGATATGAACTGTTAATACCTAGCGCGGGTGTATATGGGACGCTTCTTCTGTTTAGATTTTTTTGTCTTGTTCATGCTCGCATTTATTCTATAGACTTATGCTTCCGTGTCAGTGCTATATGTGTGCGTGTTATAAGGGTAAAGGGGTAGCTTAAATATCATAACTGTGTCATGGGTTACCTGGATCTCATATAACCAACCTTCTCGTAACAAACAAACAAACAAACAAACAAACAAACAAACAAACAAACAAACAAACAAACAAACAAACAAACAAACAAACAAACAAACAAACAAACAAAGAAAAATGCTTGCACGTTTGTCCTGTTAACTTTGCCTCAGACTATAAGAGCGGCGAACGAGAACTTCTATACACATTATTTAGAGCACCCTTCGATGTACAAACTTTTTCAAGAAAAGCTGAAATGCCGGTGTTATAATCGAGACCGGTGTGTGGGCGCCTTTTTCTATACTATTTCAGGAGTAGCCAGAAGCAGCTGCACAAGGCTTCATTACCTGACGGCAGCTGTTCAAAAAGAGGGTGTCTTTGGCTCCGTGGTCTCACGAATAGTTTATGTTTACTCGTTATCAAAGTTAGCGGTCTGCGTAAACAGAATGACGCCCCAGTTCTTCAACATCACCACTTCGCAAGCAATGTACAAAGAAAACAGAGTTCTTCTCGAAGGAACTGCAGTGAACGAATGGTGAAATGTGGGCAAAAAAGCGAGGGCACCAGGTACAAGAATGGATACCTAATAACTCTGTGACAAATTCTATGCTGTCGTGGAACACCGTTAAGCCACAATTTTCTGGATGATAAATCCAGAAAAACCATATAGTGATAGGTTATACAAAGAGGGCTAAAGTGCCTCAGACGCCTTTCCGAGGCACTTTATGACTGCTTAGGTAACTTCTATACCACAGTGAGCTACTCCATCTGTCGGCCCCCTTCTTGATAGAGTTATAGGGGACTTTAAAAAAGCTAAGGAAACAGGAAAATTCATAGTAACAACAACTTGATTTGGGCGAGTTTGTTCATCTACTCTTCACGCTGCTTCCAGTTATACTAAGGAAAATCCAGGGAGCAGGCCTCAAGATAGGAGCCGATCTAGTACCCGCATACTTCCCCCGCAGTCGTGGAAAAAGAACCCAAACGCCTGCCACACGGAAATAAAAGGTCCACCGGAACAATGGCTTAATTTTCTCATGCAAATCACGTTGCCCAAAGATCGCTCCAACTCAGTGCGACAGCGGTTGTTTCTCCTGGATGCTTAGAATTTGTCCCTTACGTAAATAATGGGAGTCATGTGCTCCCGATAATTGAGTTGCCCACGAGCCGGACTCTTTGTTCTTACTTTCCACATCAGGGAGCCCAGTGGCTATGTAATGTTCTGGTGCGGGCTTCCCGTTTTTGTGTGTCGCAGGCACAACAATAATAATTAAAAGACAGCAATGACAACCACAACAACAATAACAACGACGACAATAACACAAGTCTCGTTAGAAATACGACAATAACGACGACAATAACACACGTCTCGTTAGAAATACCGTTTGCTCTTAAAGTAGGCCCTGCATACAAGTGAGGCAAGAAAAGGAACGTGGCTAATAAGCAAGACAATGTAATTCACTACAGGGAGACGTGCGGTGAGCCACCTGTGCATGAGAAAGAAAGGTAGAAAAACAAGTATGAGGCAAGAGAAGTTGAGAAAGAAACGGAGTGAACGATGAGCGGAGTCCAGCTGGTGATGGAGGTACTTATTTTTTTTTTTTCAAGAAAGCCGTTTCTTTCTGTCTGCATATTAGTAGTTACAATGACAAGAAATTAAGCTGCACAACTGAATGGCAGTTGGGTGGCGAAGAGAAAGAAAGAGGGACAAAGAACAAAAGAAAGAAAGAACGATTGAAAGAACGAAGCCAGCCCGTCTCTGCGCGCCGCCGCAAACCGACGCGCCCAAGCAAGCGCCGTGTTCGTCCAGATATTCGCTGTCGCGCCGCGCGGAGCAACCAGCTTTCGCGCAACCCTGCCACGCGTGCCGGGCGACGCGGAAAGTGTGCAGAGCCGGCGGATCTTCCACCTCCGAATGCGGTCTCAAAACGGAACCGGCTCTCCCTCGCGGCGTCCAATTATGCAGGCGCGCGCAGCGCCCTGCAAGGATCCGATATACAGGCGCGTGCGCCTTTGTTCCAGCGGTCTCGTTAACGAGAAGATGGGGCGCGAGTGACGGCGCGATACGGAGCCCCGGTGTGATTCCGGCCGCTGGCGGCGCACGCTCCAGTCGTCACCCAGCCCCGACCATCCCGCCGAGCTCGGCTCGTGCCGCCTAGATTAGTCGGAGCGGCAATTAAAAATCTCGCCGCCCGGCCTGTCAGCGCCGGTGGCGATACAGCGGCGCGCATATGACGCCGGCGCCTCTCGCCGAGGCGTTCGGGCTGCTTGCGAGCGTGTGATGAGTCGACGACGCTTTACCGGCGGCCGCTGCACCTCGTCGCCCACGCCGGCCGAGACTTTGTGGTGAGAGGGCGGAAAATTAATTCGGTGCTTCTGTCGCGAACACAAATTTGTTTTCTTGCTTCTCGTTGTATCACCTCGTTTACACCCTTGTCGTGGAAAATAATGTTGCGCTCCAGTTGAGCTAGCTAATTACGTGGTTCTTGTAGGCCAAGCGTTTGTTCTCCCCTGTAACTGACGAACGGCTAAGGCCCTTTTTTTTATTTGTATACGCTTCTATAGCTTCTTGGTACACGACCGTGTAGTGATACGGCGTCTCACTTTTTATGATTACTTTAGACATTTTAATTAGGAATGTCAGAGAAAACTTGCGTTAATATTAGTTGTCATCGGCCGTTCTCTTTCGCCTTCAGATTTGTGTGTCGCGCAATAAACTCATATTCAGATACATGAAAAAATTTGCTAACGAGAATGGCTGCTGAACAGCTTGAACTTGCATCTTCTGTGGCAAAAAAAAAAAAAAAAGCATTCCAGCATCCCTATACGTAATATAACCTATAAAACATCGTTCCAGTGCACAAATAAACACGGAGGAGCAGAGAAAGACTACAAAAACGCCGTTACGATGTTTCATAATGCTATTCACAACAAACTAGCCCAGCTGTTCACGCTTATAGTAATCTAACCTAACATTCGAAGCATAAACCTATCAGTAAAACATCGCAGTTTCTCGCGAAAGGAGAAGCATCGGTTGCAATAGCAAATTTGTAGACAGCTATACAGAGTAGGGATAGTAGTTTTATCGGCCATATAAACTTGCAAACATTCGCTTACAAACCGAATTAACAAGCATGGTGTCAGCGCGCACAGGCAAACATTAACACATCATACTCGATGACCGCAGACATTCGATGTCAAAACGCTGGAGTAAGGAAGCGCGACGGCAGCAGCGAGCGAAGCTGCGTCTCGCATCAACGCGAACTGAGCGGCGACGTCCCAGTACGCAGAAAGGTATGAGCCAATGGCGCACCTAGACTCTGCCCCTAACGCAGATCGCTTTCAAGATCAGCCGCGCGCGGCCGCGCACTCCAGTTGCCGCTGGAGTACAGCGCCGCTCCCCCTCCCTCCCCTCCACCCGGTTCCTTGCGTGCGATGGAAGACGGCGCGCTTCCTCCCCGCTTTCCTCCATTGCGCGCGCGAGATTGAGCCGTGATCATCCGCTCCCCCCGCACGCTTCCACTCGCACATACAGCATACGGCGCGCGGTGACGGTGTAATCGCCCTTGGACTTTACACGGAACATCTCGGCAACGCCGACAGCAAAAATTCGTCAGGAGTATCCATATAATTGCTATCGCAAATAAAATGGCAGTAAATTGTTTATATATTCTCGATGCTTCACAGCAACAACATTTTACATAAAAAATTATATATATATATATATATATATATATATATATATATATAACGGGGAACCATATAAGGACGCACGTACATTAAACCGAGTGACGTCTCCTGATTCTTCAAGGCTGGTCTATGATAGCATGAGTCCGTAAAATATTCGATATGGTGCTTTTTGTAGATGAAAGCAAATTTTCCGTGTGCCCTTTTATGTGGATGCGAAATGTGGCTTCAGTGCAGCTCTGTACCCTATCTGTCTCTGTGTGTGTCAGTATCCGCTTATAAAGAAGAATCAATCGCGATATTAGACGGTCATATGACCAATCATTCGCTTTCAGTAAATGTAAATGTCGACTTTTACTTCCTCAGCGAAACACATGTGTTTCGCGACTAACGCCTAAGCACCTGAATACGCTGTCAGTGCGCGCGCGTCGAATGTTTCGATTAAGTTGCGGCCTGCACCTAATCACAGGCCGTTTGGCAAAGGAGCGCGCTTTCCTCCAACCTTAGGTGCGAACTGTGGGGCTGGCGAGGTGTGCCTCAAAGTTATGGTTTTCTCCTGAGATTCGAAGACGCGTCCCAGAGGCATAATCAGTTTTCAATTCAGTTCTCATTAGTGGTAGGGACGTTAGCGATTAATGCGATTATTCCACTTCGATACAGTTCCGCATGCATCTGGCACTACAACCGGGATGTGTATCTTACATCTTCGTTTTCATCTTAAATTTGATTGACTTGAAAGGATCGAATACAATATTCAATACGCATGGCGTCTCTCACGAGGACATAGCCACGATTTAATTGATTTTTCATTCGTTGGTATAAATTACCTCTATTGGCTACTATTCACAAAGAGTCCACTGCGGTCCACTGCGGTCCACTGCGGTCAGACGTAATTCAATAGGTGAAATCAAGGTCCGGGTGACCTCGACGCTATTAGCCATGTTTTCACTGGAATCGATAACGCGGAGGTGTTGGGTGAGTCTTACCATTTTGCAGCGAAGCAGTTATTCCGACTAAGTGCAATGAAGAATCCCCGTTCCACATATCGACGAACATTTATTAAGCATTTGAAATTGGGCCACAAAATTTGGAGAGAATACACATGTGGAGGGTGAAACGTGGGGGAGAGAGAGAGCAGTAGAAGAGAGGAAAGGCAGGGAGGTTAACCAGACGCACGTCCGGTTTGCTACCTTGCATTGGGGGAAGGGGGTATAGGGATGAAAAGAGAGAGAGAGGAAATAGAGAGAGCACAGTTTCGCGCACATGTGAAACTTCGCACGAAGTCTACAGACGGTCGCCAAGACCTGTCGACTTGAGGTAGTGCAACAAGGCTTTTGTGGCTTTCTGTGCCATCGACGCATACGGCCATGGTCCAAGGATATTCATTTCCGAAAATGGCCTTGAGTCTAGCCGGATCAGTGCTGTCCGGAGAGCTTCAAGCTCGACGTCGAACTGGGGACAGCGACATAAGACTTGTTCAATTGTTTCTCTGGTTCCACAAGAGTCGCACATGGGTGTATCCCTCAATCCAATGCGGAACGAGTCGGCCTTTGTAAATGTCCCCCCGAGCCAGAGGCGGCACAATACTGTCGCCTCAGAGCGGGAAATGTTTGATGGCGCTTGTAGCTTCAAGGATGGGTCAATTTTGTGGAGATGACACTTCGGGAGGTTAAGAAAAGACCAATATTTATGTGTCATAGCTTTAGCCACGATATGAAGCTTTCCTGCAGCGTCGGTCCTAGATAAGGGGATTGGGACTGGTCGGCCTTCCAGATGAGCAGACCGGGCGGCTGCGCCGGCGAGGTCATTACCAGCGATACTGGTATGTCCAGGTAGCCACTGAAATATAATTTCATGCCCCTTAGCGATAGCTTGACGGTGGTCTTCTCTTATCTCATATGCCAGCTGCTAATGAGTCCTATGATAAGTGGCAAAATGCATGCTCTAAAGTGCTGCCTTAGAAACGCAAAGGTTGACCCATTTATGAGGTGTCTCTTGCAGGAGGTATTGTACAGCGGCGCGCAGGGCAGCAAGCTCTGCCGCCGTTGATGTTGTCACATGTGATAGTTTGAACTCGAGTGCGGTTTTCGTAGCCGGAATGGCAACGGCACCTGAAGAGCTGGTAGATGAGACCGAACCATCGGTATATAGATGTGTATTCGGTCCCTGTAGGTGTCATTCATTAATAGTAGGATTATCTGTTTCAGAGCTATTCTTGTGGTTTTCGTAGCCGGAATGGCAACGGCACCTGAAGAGCTGGTAGATGAGACCGAACCATCGGTATATAGATGTGTATTCGGTCCCCGTAGGTGTCATTCATTAATAGTAGGATTATCTGTTTCAGAGCTATTCTTGTGGTTTTCGTAGCCGGAATGGCAACGGCACCTGAAGAGCTGGTAGATGAGACCGAACCATCGGTATATAGATGTGTATTCGGTCCCTGTAGGTGTCATTCATTAATAGTAGCATTATCTGTTTCAGAGCTATTCTTGGGTGATTGGCCTTCTTCTTTACTCCCGGAATACTTAGGCGCACCTGAGGCTGTTGCAGGCACCACAAGGGGAATGAAGGCCTTGCTGCTGGGGTATATCCTGATGGAAGGCAATCTGGATTGGTGACGATAACTTCAGAAAACTAGCAAAATTTTGTCAATTGCGCTTCGGAACATTAAGCTTTATTCGCTAGCGCATCATTCAACTCGCCCAATGGTTAAATCTTATCAATGGAATTGAATCTATCAACTAACCAATCGTTTACGTTAATACACAAGACTGAATGCTCCCTTGCTCATTCGTTTTGCTCCGTAATAAGGTATAAAATATTTGCAAATTTCAGCGCCATTTTCTCGCTGAAACGAATGTAGAGCACGTAGCCGTCCAGGAGGACAGTGTACGCTCGATAAATCGAAATAACGGCTCGCAACGAATGGTAATTTAATAAGAGAAGGATAATTTTCTCGCAAAGTTCGGCAGGCTGCTGTGCCGTCTCCTTTGCTCTGAAAACGTTACGCTTCTGTACGACACGCTTATGCCGTAAGTTCAAAAGCTTCCACAACCAATGTCATTTTCCCCGCTGTCAACTGTTTAAACAGCGAAAGCCATCGCTTCTATATATATATATATATATATATATATATATATATATATATATATTGTGTGTGAACTCTGTAGCTATCTATGTGAAATCCTGGCTTTTGTGCGTGTTTTTGTTTTCTTTCTATTTGCTCTAGCGAAAAAAAAAATGAATCCAAAGAAATCGGATTCGTCTGCTTTGTTCATAGATAAAGCAAACACTGCAGGCGTTACAACATTACAAAATAAATAATCTGGCGATGCATCAGACGAAATACGCAGTCGACCCGAAGCTTCCCAAGCTGCGGAACTGATGCTAGCCGGAGTATAAAGCATGGCTAGATGAATAATGCATGTGGCCTCGACAGTAAGTGAATTTTTCGTTTTATCGACTCTGAAATGTATGCCGCTGTCAGGACGTACCCCAGTTCATCATCACGTTAGTTGGGCCGGAAAGAAAGTAGTCAAACTGATGCCCCGGCTCTCTCTGTTTTCGCATTTCCCCGGCAACTTCCTTCAATGTCTTCCCGGTGCAGGATAATGGAAGGCTGTCGCAACCTTTCTAAACTAACCATTTCGCAAGCTTTCCCTCGATACAAGTTTCGGCTCGTTTTTAACACCATCTGGCCCCAGGACTATTACGGCCAAGTAAACGGAGGAGTGCACAGGTACAGATCCGGTGCCAAGGCACTTGTCCTTTCCTTAGACCGCACGGCAGATAGGGTCACCGCTGATGCTTAAAAAGTCATTAGTCTAGTGGTCGTCAGAAGTGGCTCAAGGACGACGCGATAGCCACGGGAGTACGTTGAGTCTGCTTAAACTGCCCATTATCGTTGCCTACGAAATCAATTTATTCTAAACACAGTCGACGAAGTGCGCCACTCGATGAACAGCGAAGCAGCGGCTTGGAAGAACTACAGACTCAACGAATCGCAGTAAACTCGCAAGCGCCTTTGTTCGGTTCGCTGTAAATGTTTTGTGTCCATTGCAGCAGGCGCGTGGAGTAGAGTGAAGCTTTTGTTGCTGGGATCCCGGGTGTCAGGCCTTCAGTATCGGCGCCACGCGAAAGATTGTTTCAGGCTCAATTCTTTAAAGAAAAGGCTTTTAGTTTGCAACCTAAAGCGCTGTCGTGCTGGGTGCGATGGAGGTCCTCGATCGATTATGCAGCGGACGAGATCGTAGACGTCATCGTCGCCCCCACCACCACTGCACAGCTGCCGCGTGATCGACGCCTCTGAAACTTTCGCCAGTGTTTACCCAACCAAGTTTAGCCAGGACCACCGAGAAAATTGGCTACGTTAACATATGCGACGCTAGAAATTTCACTTTCAATTACATGCGCCCATTGAATAGATTTTGTCTGCTTGCAGAACCTCTGGAAGGGAAGCGAAGAAAAGGAAAAGGAAAGGAAAGAAAAGAAAAGAAAAGAAAAGGAAGGAAGGAAGGAAAAGGAAGGAAGGAAGGAAGGAAGGAAGGAAGGAAGGAAGGAAGGAAGGAAGGAAGGAAGGAATAGACGGAAATACAGTGAGGTTAGCCAGTTCTCAGACCAGCTGGCTACCCTGTGCTGGGGAAAGGGTGCAAGGGGGATAAAAGATAGTAGAAAAGAGATGTTGCAAGAAAAAAAAAAAGAGCTGTACATCTCGTGCAGATTCTCCAAGCACGTCGGGCGGCAAAATCGCAATGCAAAAGAGGCAAAATTTCAGGGTCATTGAGACATAGGTATTCCCTCGGCGCGCTGTTCAAATTTTATTGTTACTAAGTGAATAGCGACCGTGATTCTGTGTCTGCTTCATCAGACAATTTCTGGTTTTTAAAACGCTCGAAAGTCATACGAGGCACGCTTGGAAACTTAAGTTCGTAGCTTCGTATAGCGTCACCTTGTAGTGCAACGAGGAGGTGGTACAGATGTAGCGGGTGTTTTCTTTCTTTTTTTAGAAGGTCCAAAAATTTTAAAAATTGCGTGTGGCAGATTCACAATTATAACCTTTGATCTAAATTGCTCGATGAGGTGGCCATTAGTTCTACTCAGAAAATCAAAATGCTTCGTTGCATAACTCACATAATTACGCCAATAAACGTTTTCATTCATTACTTTACGGCACAAATTTTGTTCTAATCGGCTTGCGCCTTGCGAATTCACCGGCTATAATTCGTAGATTGAAGTATGTGCCGTAAAGTAATGAAATAACAATTTAGTTAGGGTAATTATGTTAATTATTTATTATGCATTTTGATTTCTCGTAGAAGTAATGACCGCCCCGTCGAGTAATTTAGATCAAGGATTCGAATTGTGCTATTTGAGACAGGTTATTTTTAGAAATTTTGGACCTTCTAAAAAAAAAAGACACCCAGTATATACATGTATACCGCCGCCCGGCGCGAAGGCGTTAAACTCTCGCAGCGCTAAGGCGCCAGCGAAATTAAATGTTTCTTGCAGAGATTCGCACAGTAAAAGGGTTCACGGGGTGCAAGTCGAGTTACAGTGGCTGGCAGCATAATAACGCCGGTCATCTTTCACAGTTGAAAAAGTGTGCGTGGCGCAATAAAAAACAAACAAAAAAACGGAAACATGCAAAACAAGATGACGTGTTGCTGAAAGAGAATACTCATCTTCATTAAAATTCCCACAGTCGTGCCAGAATGATATCTTGCGGAAGCGTGCAGTAATTGCACTAAAGTTTATTCAACGCCGCTGCATTTCTCTGCAATATGTAATAGCTTCGGTGGTTATTTGCGCTTTGCGATTTTTTACTCGTTTTTGCGCCGCTACACACAAACTTCACAAATATTTTTATTCGATTTTAGTCTTGTACATCAACTATATTATCCACAGAGCACGTTGGCAACGTTTTTACGTTTTTTTTTTGTTTTTTTTTTGAGCACACAACTATGACTAGCGCTCTCTGAACACAGACTTTAACATGCCACGTGCTGCGCATATTTCTTTATGAAAAGAAAAGCTATTGTCTCTCGTTTATTTTTTCTTATGAGGTTCACCTTCTCCGTCCCCGTCATCTCATATTTAACCACAACTGCGTGCATTCTGTTAGTGTAAACGCAAAGCGGAAGGGTGCAGTCGGCGTCCCTCACCGCCACGACCGTCACTCGCATCTACATTTCAACAAAAAAGAAAGGGGCGCAGCCGTTGCCATCACGGTCGCCAGCTGCAAACGTTTATACACCGGGCCTCCGGCAAGTCTCTCGAGACCAATACTCCCGGAAACGCGCCCCTTGAACAAACAGTACGCGTGACCACGCTAGAAGCATTCACTGCACCGCGGGGAATCTCTTGCCGCTCGACGCCGGCAGTCATACGTCTGGGGCGCATGCTGATCGCCGCGAGAAAAGAAGGATCTCTTTGCGGGTTGCCGCAGCATTGTTCCACCTTGCGAGCAGCATCGGAGCGGTTTCTCTCCGCTGGACGGCCGAGCGTCGTCGCGAGTCCCGGAAGAGCGCCGGCTATCTTGCCCTCACTGACGCCGTCCACGCCACCGACCAAGCGGCATTGATTGCCGCGCGGCCAGATCGACATTTGATTGTTGTCTCCGAGGCCAGCTGCCGCCGCCAAAAGGCGCGCTGCAAGGCGACCCTTTTCCACGCGCGCCGTCCTGCTACAAAAGAGACGCGCGCGTACACGAAGGATCGACGAAGGCGGGCGCGCATTCAGATGCGGACGGCCAATCGGTGCGACTGATCGCAATACGAGGAGACAGGCGAGCTTCGTATAGGCCGCGGTGCACGCTGTCCTGCATATCTCAGTCAAGGAACTCTCGGTGTATATATAGGCAGCCCCGTGAACGCCGTCTGTTGCCGGCACAAAGCCGGCAATGAAAAGGATCGGTACGACGCAGTAACCCTGATAACTTGCTTCCGTCGCTATAGGGCCAACTTTTCCTTCTGTTGCTGTCTCTCTCTCTCTCTTCCCAGCACTCATTGGGCAGCTTCTTGCTGTAAGGCTACGCCAAACTTGCTCTTGAGGGCGATAATAACGACCATCGAAAAAAGCTGAGAGGATGCGATGCCTAGTGACAGGTGCAGCGCCTGCTCAAGCCGCAGTAACAACAGTTCGGAAAATTCGTTGTGTTGTGTGCCAAATAGGAGAGTGCGTGATATGCCTTTTTAAATTTTTTTTTAGTCTCAATAAGTCATGCTACCGTTGTAATCTCCGCTTACTCGTATCTTTCTGACGATGACCCAGGGTGTCCGTATAGGGATTAATTGCGGAAATGGTGCCCTAATGAGAGAACCTCGCAGGTGTTCGAAAGTGGGACACCAATTAAGTAATTCAAAGCACACCTAAATGAAATATTTTACTCACAGTTGTAATGACAAACTTTGCTCACTATTGCGATCTTTCAACATTTCATGCGTCTTCAAGGGAAGCAGCTTTTTCTTCGAAATCGCCCGTACTCATTCTAAACCTGTTACTATACTACTGCTTTTATTAAATTGAGTACTTCACCTACCTGGCACATTCAAGGCGCACCAGACGGCACACACTAAACCCTTCACTGCAACTCGGACCTCCGACCGGACTGCACCAACGCGAGGCGTCTCTTCTGTGTCGCTTGTGGTTGGGAGTTGCCTTTACGAAAGCTCATTCAGCACTAACTGGAATGGCTGACAGTTCTGCATGTGATGTATACGGTTGCGAGAACACTTATTGTGCCGCTGACCTCAATTTGAAGCAGAAAGACAATCTAGTGTTCAACGCACTCAGGTAACTAGATGATCGTCCTCTGAGTGAACAGACTATACAAGAACACCGTCCCCACCGATCATCGGCTCAGAAGGCAGTGAAGGCACTTTTGCGCTTTCTGAGAGCTTCTGGTTTGTACGACGAGCACCTGTGACTAACTCTGTGGTACGGTCCGTGTACGTCGCTATACCCCCCACCCCCTACCCCTCTCTTCCTTCTTCTCTTCCCCTTCTCCCTTCCCCAAGCGCAGGGTAGTCTACCGGACTCTTGACTGGTTAACATCCGTGCCTTCCTTATATCCATACCCCTTTCTCTCTCTCACCTACCTGGGGGCGTGGCTTAACGAGTATGGCTTTCTGATGTTGAACACGTGGTCGAGGGTTCACTTGCCGCATCGGCGATCGCGTTCCGCTTCTTCGAATGCGAAATATTCGTGTACTTAATTTAGGCGCTGAATAAATAACTTTGGGTAGTGAAAGTGCGTCTCTCTCAGCTCAGGTGTAGCTTTCAGGCTTCAAATTTCCGATAAATGATGTAAGCTTCACCGTTCCACAGGGCTGCAGAAAATTGCGGCTCACTAGGATAGTTATTATACTGTCTAGAGCTCCATTTTTTGCCTTTTCAAAAAGTAGGGAAATTGAAAGAAAAAGAACACCACTTATCCATCTATCCAGCTCAGATTGCAAATTAAGTCACAATAATAATATAAGAAGAGGAGGGGGCGGGGGGGGGGGGGGGGCGGGCATCGTACATGCACAGGACACAACACAAAGAAGAGTACGGGCGGATCAAACGCTACAGTGTTTGTTTCAAACGCTTTCTTTGTGTTGTGTTTTGTGCAATTCCCCCTCCCCCCTCTTTTTTTTTTTTTTTTTAGCATGATCGGTTACTAACTTAACTGTCGTCTTTACTCTGCTTCTCTTCATTATCTTCCTCAACTTGTGTATTTCTTATTGTCACAAATGCAACGAACAAAGAGGACCCCCGCAGCCACTGCCCAATGCGGAACCGGCTATCCCAATTTGTACTAAATTATGAACCCAGCAGCAGCGTGTGAGCACTTCGGTTTTGTGAGTATTTATGTTATGTGAACTCTCTTGTTGCGCGAACATTTATTTATATTGCAGTTAAGACTTAGTACGTGAATGTTCGTACATGTGGTTATTAGTACAGTTTTGTGATTTTTTACAACTTTCTGAGGACAACTATCATGTAAGAGAAGAGGAGTAGCCGGCGCCACATATAGGCACCAACCTCTCCTTAAATACATTTATTAAAAAAAAAAAAAACCAGCAGCTCGGGGCACTGGAAAATCAGGCCTAGGGGACTATTAGCCGAACTCTTGAACATGTAAACAAACAATCAAGGATACGAGGACTAAGCGACACAAGGCAAGGAGCCTCACACCGCCCGACTCGGCGCCGCTGTAGCGGCGGATGAAGGCCTTGAAGGGCGACGCGACGTCGGCGGAACACGGCGCGCGCCTTCGGGAGCCGAGTGCTGCTACGGAGGCACGCGCGCAAATGCAGCCAGCCAGCCGAGCTGGCGGCACGCGAACGGGTAATGAATTTTCTCGCACGCGGTAATCACAAGTCTTTTACATTTGCTCGCCCGAATGCTCACGCGGGCGGCGTGCTTCGTTACGGAAGTGCGCACATTCCGCCAAGCCGAAATCGCGATCTTACACCCTGAGCTCTCCGCGTCCCCGTGACTGCGTGTGCATTCCAAATAGTAATAATCATAATAAGAATTACGCGGGGGCTCTGCTTAACGCCATAGTGGGTGGCTCTTGAAAAGATTGAGATAATGAACTTAAGCAACAAGGATAAAAAACAAAGAAACATGGAATCCTAGACCTTAGACCATTATATTTGCTTTGCCTTGTTATGCATACCCCCCGCCCCCTCACCCCGTTTTTTTTTGCGTGCGTGCGTGCGTGTGCGTGCGTGTGTGCGTGTGCGTGCGCGCGCGCGCGCGCGCGCGCGCGTGTGTGTGTGTGTGTGTGTGTGTGTGTGTGTAATGTGCGTCAGGGCCTTTAGGGTAAACAAAGACCGAGAGAGAATACGCAAGAACAAACACAGCTGCATCACTTATGCACTATCCATATATCGGGTACCAATTTTCCGCGGAAAGCGCTGTAGACTGGGGAATGACCGTCGTGTCATCGAGCCCACCGAAAGCTACACAAAGTAAAACTCGTCAAAAGCGCACCACACAGTGCAGTGACTGAGACCCAGTTTCAGCGTGAGCTTTAAATCTGGTCACCTTGAACACAAAAGCTCTGATTATAACAAACACGGACTCTTTTTTTTTTTTTTTTTTTGCAAAACAAATTTGGCTCGTCTTGAGTGATTCGCAGCGCCAACGTGGATGGAAAGCGAAAGTCGCTTTTTGTGCCGAGCATTAACGAGCACGCAAACAGAAGCAGGTCACGAAGACAGCACACGAGAAAGACAGTGACAGTGCCACGTGCGGGCCGCCCCGAGACAAACTCCGTGAAACAATGTTAGGGAGGAAGGACGACGCGCCGAGGTTACCAAAAAGTCTCGCATCGTCTTAATTTTCTTGTTTGCCAAGGAGGCGACCAAATCCTCGAGCCCGAGTTGTCAATGAGGAGACGCAAAAAAAAAAACGAAAAAAAAAAACACGAAAAAGCAAACAGAAAGGAAACTTAATTTTGCACAATTACAAACAACTTTGTGTTGACTCCGTTCATCAAACAGCCAGGCTGCGTGCAAATGAGCACCACTGCTTCCGAGTTCCTCCTTGCAAATTACGCAGTTATACGCGTGCGCCTATTAATGAGGACGAGGAGGGGGAAAATTAGCGAGGGAGAGATGGCGAAAAAAAAAAAGAAGAAGAAATGACAGATGCCGGGGAGTGCTCATGTCATGAATACAAAGAAGACATTGCTGTAGTTGCCAGATTCTGGCGCCTGTGCCTTTTGCCATTTCTCACTTAAGCGGCGAACCACCGAACACCGAAAGGGCGATGCTTGAGTGGAAATGGTCGTCCACGGACATAACTTCCAGCGTAATGTAATTTTCATTGTCCAGAGAAGGGAAAATTACTGGTGTGGATGGGAAAGGCGCTATCCCGCATTATTCCGGTCATATTTTTCCAACGTGAGTTTATTGATCGGCGCGACTTCGTACACGTCACCGTCGAGAGCTGCAAGTTATGTATTCTACACGCAAGGGCAAAAAAAAAAAAAGAAAAAAAACGTGCGTGAATGTTTCGAGCAAGGAGTCCATGTATCTCAATGCAGATGGCACTCTTCGGCCACTTCCGCATCAGCAGCGATTTGTTGTCTGGCTAGTGTGAAATAAAAATAGAAAGTATTGCTTCATGAGACCCAAATAGAGGTAAAGGACGTCGTCCTTCTTAAGTCTATTTTTATTACTAACTGGTATGTTACCAGCGTGAAAAAAAAACTATTTTTGGTTGTTTTACTATACTGCGGTTACATGTTAAAAGCAGCATCTCCATGCACGTGGAGAAAGCGATCGTGTCGTCATGTTTGGTATGGCAAAATCCCTTTTATAAACACAGAACTGAAGAG
The DNA here is from genome assembly GCF_013339745.2 of Dermacentor silvarum. Lineage (NCBI taxonomy): Eukaryota > Metazoa > Arthropoda > Arachnida > Ixodida > Ixodidae > Dermacentor > Dermacentor silvarum. Next base: position 31,035,556 of record NC_051154.1, read on the forward strand.
GCAACACGTCTGATGGGTTGACATGTTTATTCTACATCCTTGATTTTCATGTCATCATTCGGTTTCAAAAACGCGCTTCATGGGTCCTTTTTGTTGTATGTGACGACGCAACAGTCTAGATCAAATTAGTGACAATTTTCTAAGCAGCTGACCACCAACAACATGATTACAAAAAATCCATACAGTTCCATATCTACATGCGTCTTCATATCTGGTATCAATATTTTACTTCTGTGTTGCACCGAGTTTTGCCGGCGGCTTATAGATGCAGTATGATGTGCTTACTGAGCAAAATACGACGAGAAAAAAAAAGTGTGTACCTTGAATCGGGTGTGGATTAGTTAGTACATTAAAGGTTCAGTTTCGTGTTACACGTCAATGAGCCATTGCAGCGTCGAGACTTTAATAGGACCAGGTGAGGACCTAGTCGGTAGTCAATTGTAGTTAATATTGCTATGACAGAGACAGAACGTGACAAGACGAGCAAGCGTCCGTTCGCAAGACTTTTTTTCCGTGCAGGTGTTCGAGCAAGAGAAACAACCAAACTCCAGTATGGGATCAGAAATATTCTAATGAAGGATTACGCCACCGGTCGGAAAGAAGTAGCAACCATATCAGCCCACTCACATTGCTTCTCACTTCTCTCACGCATTCATTTTTAATACAATCCTGCATATGACACATCTGCGAAATCAGGTTGTTGACGCAGAAAAACGAAAGTAACATAAGAAATATCAGGCTGCAGACATCTTCGTGGCAGAAATGACATTCAAGGGCGGTGATTGCCAGCGTGTGAGCTGGTCGAAGACGTCCGTTAGTATCCATCTCTTGCCTATCGCCTTCAACACCTCATAAATTTCGTATGTGTAAGAGCGTCGACGCGACTGCTTCTACTTTGTAACTAAAAACTTTCAACTGCATCAGTAGATGCATATTACACATACGATCGGAAAAGAGGTGCTCGAACCACGCAGCGGTATTCTAAAACATGTTGGTGTACCTCACTGCTATTCCTTGCTGTGAACAAGGTTTCCGTGTGGAAGCCGAAATGTCTAACCCCTTCGACAACATCATTTTGGTCGGCATTCTGTAAACTGCCTTTCTAACATGAATATACTTCCCGACCAGACGAGATGTGGCCCAGTTATTGATTTCATTTAACGATTAGTTCAAGCCGCGCCCGATTTCCCTTTATTCGTCAACTGCGTGCTAGTATCTTAGATTTGCTAGTGGTTGCTGCAGCTGGCGATGCCCTCCATGGCGTGCTAAAAGTTAAAGCTATAGTTTAAGTCTGTTGTACATGTTTTGGAGGGCACAACGCACACATGGTTGTTCGGGCGAGTTCTGGACGAGAGCCCGCACGCGTAGGGATAGGCAAGGCAAACACTACGCATGGAAAATAAGTAGCACAGTAGATAGCTCGCGTGTCGCGAAGTGAACACAGAACGGCACGGATAAATTTTAACCATTGCATCTTCCGAACATGAACATACCAACGTGCCAGCGACAGCAGCTGCCTCAGTTCAGATTAAATCGCTCGGCAGAAGGTTGGGTCAAGCATAAATGTACAACATTAACTGCAGGTGCTATCACGCCGTAATCAGCTCTAACATTTAAAACGGTAGTGTAGTCACATGTTCTCTGAACCATCGTTTGTCATGGGTAGTCGGTCCATTCACAGATCATTAGGTGCTGTAACTGAAATACTGAGCGCGCGCGCACTAGCTTGGCAACACGCGCGATGAAGCTGAGTAGCCTAAACATTTCTGTTACCCTTCTCCCAGTACTCGTTTCGCACGTCTTTCCGAGAATAAGGTATAGACGGAAAATATCAGCGTAGATCGGTGTTTTTTCTTGCTGACTTCTCATAGCGTTTCCTCACACGCATGGTTGCACAAAGCCAGAGTTTGCACAGAGCTGTATGAACCATTACGCTTTTCGGTCTGCCGAGCTTTCGGGTAGACTGCAACGAAAAACGGAGACAACGTCTATTATGTCCACGTAGGTGCAAGATAAGGGAAAAAATGGTAAAACATAAAGGAGATTTGAGCGATTCCGAATTTAGAAGGTGTCCACAAAAGTATATGGGCTCCTTCTATAGTGTTCGTGCGACAGGGCAAGTAGATTCCCGTCTTTCCAGTCTCCTGACGGCCTCTTAGATTCTGGGTATTCCTCGAACAGCGCTAATTAGTGACTAAAGGCGGAGATCAAAGCAAGCTTTTACGTTCGGCGATTGCTCTGCACAGGACCGACAGGCAACGCTCCGTGCGTGATTGCCGTCCGACTGATCCTGACAGCTTTCTTTGGGTCAGTAGCAATTGAAGTGCGGCGGCACTAGCCAAAGGATTGCGCTGTCACGTCAACTTTGCTGTAAAGCTGAGCCGCCCGCGCGCAGTATCAACGGTGAAAGCACGCGTAGTGTGAACATTATTCCCGAGGGAAATTTGAACGCTGTGCAGCCCGACAGAAGGCGCTTCATTTTCAAAGCAGCCCTGCAAGCGTTGCCATAGGCCAAGTTCGAAGCGCAGATAGCTCCGATGACACCATTAACGCTAACTGTATGGCGAGGCCTACGCACTCATTGACCAGGGACCAATAAACGTGTACTGTTCACGCTATGGATGGACAGATGTGCAGGCGTATTCAAGCGACAGTGTGGAAGAGAGCGTCATGTGTATACGATCGCCTCCGTCTTCCATAACTGAGATCTGTTTTTCGCTTTCAGTCTATCACAACTTACAGCGCTCAGTGCAAACATCTGCAAAACGGATAAAAAACGCTTCATCCCCGCTGCACAATGTTTAATTGCCACATGTTCCACGTGTTCTGCCCACGCTACATGAAACCGCAAAAGCAGGACGCGAGTGAAGGCAGATGCCGGATTGCTTTCTGAACGTGTGTCCGCGGAATAATAATAGAAAGGCACTCGCTGATATTTAGGCATAGGGTGCTTACAGGCAAATGTCATTCGCGGTTCCAGATCAAGGTACCATAAAACTTGCCGCCCACCGACCAAGTAAAGCCAGAAACTGCTCGTTTTCTGTCGTGTGACGACCCCGCCTTTCGGAGATCCGGGCGCAAACAACACTCTTATTATGGTTGTAATCAGCGTAATAAGTCGCCGAGTCACAACATAGTCCATGCGCTCTCACAGTTGGTGTGCGCAGTATATCTAGCTTCTATGGTGTCCAGCAGTGGTATGGAAAATTAGTAACCATATCATTCACAATTGCCGCGTAATACGCGCTGACGAGACCTCACAGCAAGCGTGCTTATCATAGCTTTGGCTTTACCGAATAATATCAGTCATTATTTGACGGACTTGCAACATCAATGTGTACGCTGATGAAATTCAAGTATGTACTACAGAGTAGATGACAGCTGACGCGCCCGAAATAATTCGTTTCATTTGCTGGAGTTCACCTTTAATGTCACTTAAATCGCTCTGTACTCATCCTTAGAGACACGCACGCATGACTGATTGTGCTATTTATAGTGCAATGCTCTGACTGCCAGTAAATAAAGCTTCAAAAAGAAACGTCGCGTTCAGCATGACCGAGTGAATACCCTGATATTGATGACATTAAAATTCTGAATGGTGAACTTTGTATTATTTTCGCTTTTTTTGTTTGCCAAAGGCATTCTAAACAGTTAAAAAGCCGAAAAGCTCAATTCAGGGTCCGATTACTCTAACTGAAAAAATTAATTAAATCATGGGGTTTTACGTGCCAAAACCAGTTATGATTATGAGGCACGCCGTAGTGGGGGACTCCGGAAATTTGGACCACCTGGGGTTCTTTAACGTGCACCTAAATCTAAGTACACGGGTGTTTTCGCATTTCGCCCCCATCGAAATGCGGCCGCCGTGGCCGGGATTCGATCCCGCGACCTCGTGCTCAGCAGCCCAACGCCATAGCCACTGAGCAACCACGGCGGGTAACTCTAACTGATCTGATTAGTGACGTCTTTATAAAAAATACGCACAAACCCATTAAGAGGCCCTGGGTGTTAATTCTTACTTACGTGGGCGGTGACTTCGGAAGTTTGTTCCGAACAGCATTACCACTGTACCTTATATTAAAGATAATTCAAAGCTGGAGGTTGGACATGATTTGTACAATCGGCTGTGCAGTTCGAAACCCAGATAACTAGAGTTATCATGAGAATATGCGCTTGTAAAAATTCCCCTTTACGTTCAGTCCGAAGATGACACGCTAACATTATCCTGCATTATCATATGCAAATTGTTATGTGTAATAAATTTAAGGAGTCGCTGCGTAGATAGATAGATAGATAGATAGATAGATAAATAAATAAATAATAAATAAATAAATAAATAAATAAATAAATAAATAAATAAATAAATAAATAAATAAATAAATAAATGGAAATGCGGCCATTTTTGGCGCCGATTCTGAACATTACTGATATTTCTGAACATGATGCTTCAGTTACGCCTTCGCCTCCACAAGATATCACCAAACACGTACTCCCCATTTACTTTACAATCCCTGACATACACAAAAAGTCTGATATACCTGTTTCGGCCATATTTCAATTGGATCAGTCGCACATGTTCAACAGATTTCTAGATTACTTTCAAGTATTTACAGATGCATCTGTACACAGCGACGGTCAAGGCGCCTCTGCAGCTTTTTTCTGCCCTTCGACTCAAGTACGACGTACCCCATCCAGCCACGTAAACAACTGCGGAGCTAGCAGCAATTAATGTTGCACTGAAATACGTGCAAAAGGAGTTAACCACACCGAAGATTGTCATATTTACAGACTCCCGCGCTGCACTTAGCACATTACAACGCAGTCAGGTTGATTGCCCAATTGTGCGCAGCATTACTGACTCTGCCAACAAAATTTTATCACGTGGGGTATCTCTCGTTGCTCAATGGATACCTTCGGACGTAGTAATCGCCGGAAATGAAGAGGCTGATCGACTGGCTTCAACTTGCTCTCTTAACGACTGTGCTTGCCCTGAAATTTTGTGCAAGCTTGATGACGCTCGTATAATAATAATAATAATAATAATAATAATAATAATAATAATAATAATAATAATAATAATAATAATAATAATAATAATAATAATAATAATAATAATAATAATAATAATAATAATAATAATAATAATAATAATAATATGATACATAAAAAAAGTCAGCGGGAAACGCTGTCATGAAACCTTCAGCGCGTGCTACAGATACCAAGGTGCTCAGGTGCGCCCTCAGCTATCTTTAGCACTCTGATAGGATACGGAGTGATCCAGTGATGATACTGCGAGCCAGTGTGATGAGGCGCAACATTGAAAAGTTGACAACAGCAGTACATGCAGTGAAAATATGTGCTCTGCACAGTGGAGAACAAATTCTTGAGAAGCCTATGCGCTGCAATCAAATGGAAAAGGCTTAGGATACCAGTGCTCGTGGTACTTCGAAAGGACTTAAGCGAAATGGTGCCATGATAAATGTAGTCTCTTGTAAATTAGCTCGTATTAATCCTTGAGGCAGGGAGCGTAGCGGCCCCAAGAGAAGCCTAGGACAGACTCTCTTCTTAATTTATTTAATTGCGAAAGCAATTATATGGACGCTCCAAGCGAATTCTTGCCGTCGTCGTCGCCGTCGGCGTTAGCGTGAGGTTCCGTATATACTTAGGTATATGTATGCTATATGCCGTGCCATGCTATATGCCGTGCCATGCTATATGACATGCGGTATATGCGGGTTATATTGCCACACCATTATATCAATAACGTTGCTCCTACCAGGTCTTACATTTTTGACACAATTATTCCTCAGAATTTTGAGAATGGCCGCCCACCAATAAATGTCATGAAACAAGACACCGGCAGCGCATGTATTTTGTCTTAAATATTCTCAGACTTAAATACTGAAAGTGCGAAACAACGACAGAGCTCAAACCTGACAATGATGTAATTTTATTGGCGCGGCTGTGCACTACCTCCGAGATCTTCCCAGGAAAGAGGTTTGAAACATACCCGATACGTCAAAGAGGTGGGGAAAGTCACTAAGCCATTAGCTTTAATTGATAAACATAAATGAAACTGTCCGATGAGAGGATTCTAACAGAGGACCCCTAGCACAAGAGCTCATTTTTACTTAATCAGCTTATCATAACTTCAGTTCACACTGCCACTACACCTACGAGCCTTACACTTCATGTAATATTCTAACATGTTGCTATCGCATTCATTGCTTCGCCCTTATGGGGAAACTGAGCTTTCTTTTTATTTCCTTACTGAAGATACGGGAAATAACTCAGCCTGATCAATTATCTATTGAGCATCATTAGCTTTCGCACCAGGAGATAAAAAGCTTACGGTATGCCTGGACACTGTAAGCCGGGTTCGGCACGAAATGTTTATGAGCGTACGATGGCGAACAGACAGTGCGTAGGGCGTCGAAACCTCATCGTGACAGCTTTATCCGCCGAGAACATTTACTGAGCAGCCTACACCTTTTTAGATACTTTATTCATTAGGGCCATCAGTTGTGTCGTTGGCTATAGTCGACTGTAGAGAATGCCTTTCTCATTCTAACCGAAGACGACCATGTTTGTATCCTTCTCTACGGTTTCTCGGTCCTCGTCGTCTTTGTCTATGGCCTCTATCCTTCCCCGCAAACATTTCTGCCTCTACGACACCTGTCTAGAGGTGGCTAAGACGCAAAAATGTCATACATTGATAACGTGTCTTTAATGGGTCCTTAACATCTTCTGCACTGTCTTCAACAATACTATTAGGCAAGGTGTAGCCGGTACTGTATTCGCGCACAAACATGTTTTATCATGTAAAAAAAAAAAAAAAAAAGCTGCTGTCTGATTTGAGTCACGCTCTGCGGTTTATTGCGTTCGACACTCAGGTTTATCTCTCTCTTAGGTCGGTTAATCTCCGCTGGCTCAGAGAATCGTAAATTGCTTGAAAGCATGACAATCAAAAGTGATAATGCTCAGCCAAAATAAATTCGTCAGCCTGCCTGAGACACTTGACTTGGTGCACGGGTTTTCATTAAAGCATGACTATCATCGCGTCTGGAATCCTGTAAAACGTGAGTATGGAGGGTCCAAAGTAATAATTAAATAGAAGAGAGAGAGAGAGAGAGAAACGAGAAGGAAAAGGTAGGGAGGTTAACCAAGGACGTGCCCGGTTGGCTACCCTACGCTTGGGGAAAATAATAAAGAGTCCGTAAGATAACAAACCAGCTTGGCACTGGCACCGCAACAATCTCATCGGAAGAGGCACAACCCGCTTGACCAAAGATTGGCAGGTGGGAAGGGACGCGGGTGGAGTGGGCGAAAGGAAAGAAATGATTGGCAGCACAAGTCAACAGTAAACAGCACGAACAAACGTGCTAGGCATGATGGAGAGAATCACGTATAAGGTACGTTTGGGTTCCTGAGTGGGGAAAGCTTCTTTTGCCGCGTTAGGTTACAGCACAAACAGCCGCCTTTTTTTCTCATTCTGTCGTTGTTTGTATCAGGAGGCGCGTCGCAAATTGGGCACGTGATTCCTATTCTTTATGTCATTTATTTTTATTTACACTAACAGTAGCAAACGAGGTTTTCTTTGGGAAGTCGCTGTCCTATGTGGCAGAAGTAATTGCGCGTCCATCTGATAAATGAGGTCACCTCGAGGCATGTACGACGACTTGCAAGCACGATTCCTTCACCGCTACGAGTTAAATGTGCCTCACAGGTGTAAAGTGCGTGGGACAAGAATTGTTGCACATCTGCGTTTGAAGGCAACGTCCAATCGAGGTGACGTTGAAACACTTCCGTGTACGGCGAAGAGAGAGAGAAAAAAAAAAAACGCCGGGCAACTAAGAGAACACGTAACGTCAGCGGAGACAGCTCGAATGTACAGCGACTCTCCGGCGAGTTTCTCTTGGCTCCTTTCGCAAGACCAGCTTCGTCAATTTGCTTTAGAGCGCAGCTCTTGTTCGCCCGTTCCTGCGGCGAGCGTCGACGTTGTCCCTCGGCGTAACCGAGTGAACGAGCACAGCGAAGGATGAAAGCGAACACGGAGCGCAGCGGGAGATGAAAGACAGCGATAGGGAAGAGAGCGCGAGGCGGAAAGCGGAGGAGGAGGGTACGGCGAAAGCGTGAGATGAAAAGCGTAGGGCCGCGCCAGACGGGCTTTGCGGCAACGATGGCTACGAGAGTAGCGCGCGTCGTCTGTATGGAAACAAAGCATTCCATGAGCGGATGTCTGTCATGCCCACGCGTCACCCACGCGCCGCCTGTCGTGATCTCCCGATTAGCGAGGCAATCGCGCCACACTTCACTCTGTTTGCAACGTGCCGCACGAGACAGATTGTCCGCGCCCGCCAATATATCGCGAAATTAAAACAAGCATAGAGCTGCGCTCAAATTTCACATTAGGGAGTATCGTAATCGTCGGTGAATTTTTTTTTCGGTACCGTGTCAGCTATTTCGCCCTATCTGAGCTTTGGCCAACACGATATCGTGTATGATCGCACAGACTTGCGACGCAGCTCAACTATTTCGCCCACGAGCTCAGACTCATAGTGCGGCTGGAGTAGCGCCGTGACTTCGGCTGTGAAGCACATGTACACGCATGCACACGCACAGGCATCCTCATTTGCTTATACCATTCTATCCAAATGTCTAATAAATGACAAAATTTTAACACCTTGGATAGTACCTTCTCACCAGGGCCTGTGTTCAAAAAAAGGCACTTGCGCTACAACTGTTCGTAAAAGCGGACGTCAACCAATCTTGATGTTGGACACCTTAGCGAAGACAGCCGGCAAACGGCAAACAGCACATAAGAACGTAAAACTGCGTGAATACTGCCTGAGGTATTGTTTGCCTTCAGCGTAGTTTTGAAACCCCATGGAATGGGTCTTATTTCTATTAGGTACATCTATTGTGAATAATATTGCCTAAAAAGGGCACCATGCAGCTACTCTTCTTCTCCGAAAAAAGAAAAAAAGTGCAGAAAGAGTATTCCCAAAGCTTGCACCATGTTCACTGATCACAAACGGTTTTCCTGCATGCGGGCTCTCCGCAAGAGAAAAAAATATCACGCTTGTTTATCGTGTCTTTGTTTTGTTACTTAATTTGGTTTAATGAAGCAGTCTGGGTGCCTGACGGCCCGGTAAAACCTGTCGGCGTCAAACGCCCGGCAGTCTAAAAGCAACTTGGTGGCAGGCCTTCAGGTGTGCCGGCCCGTCGGCGTGACGAGGAGGCTCCTCGTTGGACGTTTCTTTTTTGGCATCTTCCCGGCCGCGCAGTGCACCCCTAATTAGTTGCGAAAGAGAGCGGGCCCCGGATTTCCCTGCCCCGGGCGAGCCGGTCCTGCCCTCCTCCAAGTACGCGGAGAGGAAGGAAAAGGCTGCGAGTTATTACACGGCATCAAGAGGAAAGAACAGCCGACGAACTGGCGACGTCGTGGCGCTGCCCTACTCGGCGCGGGATATTGCGCGCTTAATAAATTGAAGCGTTCACCAGCCCAGCCTGCCGCACGGCTTTCGGCGTGGCTCGTCCTGTTCGGAGTCTTGCCCCGTCTCCCCGCCCACCCTTCGCCCACGTGGATGACGAGATTGATCGGCTTCGCTCTCTCCCTCGCTGAAACGCTCCTCGGTATCTATCTCTGTCAAAACGAGCTCATGAATTCGGGTATCACCGCCTGCTTTGAGAATCACGGGGCTCCGCGTGCACCATATCTTTCGAGGCGTGTCACGTATCCTTCGTCCCCTCTGGAAGAAACGAAAGTGAGGAGCTTTCCTATTTATGAAGAAAGTTAGAAGAGGAAGATTAATGCTTAAAAGTAAATGTGCCACCTCCAACGCCAATGGACATATTCTTACATACAAGAATAAAGAAACACTTTTGGAGAGCAGAACAGTTTCGCGAAGGTTAAAGAAAGGAAAAAAAAAAGAAACTAAGGGTTACAAATGGGCAATGGCGTCCCGGAGTTATTTTGGCGCAAAGTTCTTGTCAGACGCACTTGGAGCACGCCGTTTTATTAATCCGCAAATATATTCCACGGTCTCCGTACACGGGAGATTAACAACGCTGTTATAACGCCCACGTGCCGCTCTTGAGAACCATCGAAAGAGGGAGCGCATTTACCGCCGGCGGTCACACACAAGAGCTGATTAAGGCGGCCGCGCCCATTAGATGCAAAACTCGGCATGCTATTTTCCTTTGGTCTTTCTTTATGGAACATCAACTGAAGCGCGTTTCATGTTATAACCGCTCAAAGAATGTGTAAGTCACTCTGCGGGCTCGAGAAGCTGCTCGTTTTGCCGAGGAGAAGGCACACCGAGGCAATGATTGAAAAAACGAGAGAGCAGGACCCCTGCTAACGCATACGAAGCCTTCTCAATGGGAGCCATTTCCTTTAACCGAGCCTAGGGCACACGTTTGCACCAGCGGCGTATAGCGAATGTGCAATGGACCGAACAGGAAATGTACGCGTCTAACGACAACTTCGAAAGCGCCTTCCCATCAGACCCTGTCCTCTTTCTGCAGGAGAGCAGCAAAACAAGCAAACAGGCATATTAGGCTCGTATAATGGGCACCCCATTTGCTTATTACCACAGATACGTCGAGCCAGGAGTCATAACAGAGATCTTCTTTTAAGGAATACCGTTACAGACGCTTAAACGCGAAAGGCAAACAGGCGGCTGCACGACGAAGTTGATTAGTTCATTAAGAGAATCTGTTTTTGTTGGAGGGAAGGGGGAAGAAAATGGAGTCACCGCAAGGAGCTCATTAAGCCTGTTTGAAAGGAATGTAAAGAAAACTATACGTATAAAACACGAACCCTGGAAGGTGCGCGCAGAGAACTTTTACTGGTCCGTCGACAAACAGGCAGAGTAACGGAGCATAAAAAAAAAGAAAAGAAACGAGAGTTCCGCAGGAACATTGCGATCCCCTTAATACCTTGTTCGTCCTTTTTTCTACTTCCCGTGAGTTCAAATAAGCCACCTCGAAGACGGCGAACGCCCACAGAGCACCGAAGACGCCTGTGCGCACGAGGGGGCGTGACGCTCCATATCTAATGTATATAAGGGACGCTAATGGAATGGAGATGGATGACGAGGCTGAAATCGCGGCACTGAGCTTGTAACAAGGGCTGAGCACTAGTTCGAGTCCCGCATACTGCGAGCCTTTTATTCCCCGATGCGCTCGCTTGCTGGCTGGTCTTGCAACGTGATTAGACGTAAGAGGAAAAGACCAACGGGGTGCCCTGTGGCCCCTCTTTTTCGTAAGAATGCTCCTCTTTGCGAGTATAGGTGCACGGATTAGAAGAATAAGGGCTTTTGCGAGTTTATGAACGAACACAAAGGTGCGGGGAGAATACGACGCCCGGTCGTCTGCAAGAATCACTTCGCTCGGGTCGTAACTTTGTTGCGAGAGGCACGGGTCACCTGTCGGCACTAAAGTGCATGCTACGCCCTGTTTACGAGAGATCAGTCGCGGATTCTGGTTACATTAATGGAGTCTACAGCGCGGAAGTTTGTGCAATGTACACTCTGCAAGCATGCAAGGCTCAAGGTTAAACTGCAGTGTCACTGTTGACCTCGCAGATTTGTTTAATGAAGCTTTAACAATAATGAAGTGAGAGGGTCGAGTTCCATCTAACTGTAGTCTTAAGTAAGTGTGGAACGTGGTTCGTGGGCGCCTTGTGTATTATATCTCCTTATCGCTTCTTTCGCTTTCAGGATGACCTAGTAAACGAGCTTCATTCAACCACTAAATGTAAGGAAAGTTTTTTTTATTAATTTTCATTGACCGAAGAATAAATAAAAATGCCCGATATTTCATCCCAAAAAGAAAAGCACCAGGAAATCGCTGCCACTGCATCCACAAACTTTTCAACAAGTGTAGGTAGTGTAACAGTTTCCAGAACGAAGAGCTACGAAATTCTTCGAAAGCAACTGCAGTCACATGAACACGCCAATGAAAAAAAAAACGAGCTATACAGGTCACTCGAGTGGTACGTGACAACCGAAGTCAAAGTTAAAGGCAAAAAAAAAAAGTTTGCTCTTTGAAAAATACTTCGCTGTAACACCATACACATGCGTCGAAGCTACTATGCGAACTTGAGTTCACCGCGATAATTTGTTCTTAAGAGCGCTGTTTCGCTACCTAAACGGGCACATGACAATAAACAGCATCCCGGCGATAAGCGCCACAACGCACTGTCCACTTCATGACTTGTCCCAAACGCGACACAGTCGGTATTTGTAATAGTAATTTCGGGGGAATCAACTGGGAGCATTCTTACTTGAGTTTTCTTTCCATACATGGTCACATAGTTCTATTTTCCAATCTTGCCAGCAAACGAGTAGGGCGCCATAAGCTGTAGAGCTTCATGGCCATGTACTTCAATAATGACGCGAGATTTAACGACCAGGTTAGGCGTGCGAGATTTCTGTAAAAACAAACAAAATAAAAAAAACAACCGGAATGATGCGAGGCCAGAGCGTGGTTGACGAAATAATCGAAGGAGCAGTGAGACGTGAAGAGCGGATCTGATGAAATGGATCATTGTTTCCCAAAACCTAGAAGGCAAGAGGCTGCAGCGCAACCCCTCTCGCTCTCTCCCTTGCCATCCTACCGCTTTCGATAGAAACGTTTTTCGATTTCAAAGTATGGGCACGAAGAATTACACGACATAATTGACGACAAAATTTGATTCAGGCGATGAAAACGCGCTCCATGCTGTGAAACGCGGGCCAACACCAATTATTGTTTCTTTTTTTTTCTGTCCTTTAAGATAATGTGATCACGTTTGTTAAAGTAGTTTCTGAAAGTGAGGGCCCAGTTTGGGCACTGCTACTACCCTATTCTCGTCTCGAGTTCGATCGGCGACCGGCACTTGGCTGTCAACGACATCGCCTGGATCTGCTGGCCGCTTGTTCAAGTTTTAAGCGCTGCGGCCCACCACTTGAACAAGCAGCTGGAAGTTCTAGTATGCAGTAATGCAGCACCTCCCACGCCTATTTTGTTCATTCCTGCAGAAATTCCTAGTGACGCTCGAACAACACCTAAATGTTTATGTTACCTCGCGGTACAGCACGTTACATTCTAAATTATGTATTGCGAATGTGCCTGTGTGTTCTCTTTTTGTTTAAATAAATTAGAATAGGGATTGTACTTAAGCAAAATTTAATTAGAAAGGTTCACACTTTGGTTGCACTTTTATGCACTGCTTACTAAGGGCAAAAATTGATATTTTTTTTCACTTGAAATTAATCAGGTAACGAAGCTGTTTCACTAAAACATATACGAAACGCTGCCAACAGTATCATCCTACCTTGGCTCGTTCGCAGGGAAGCAACGAAAAGCGCAAACAATTCCATCGCGCATAGACGTGCGATGAAGCTAAAAGGGTGCCAGAACTAGACGCAAGCTTGTCGGGGAAAGGTGTTCGCGTGGCGGCCCTCTCGCCGCTTAGTAACAGAATGAAATATCTGTCTTGTCTAATCATCGTGTAAATAAACGATTGCCGTTCGTGGAAGAGGGATTCGGGGTGCTAGAGAGGGGCCCGCTCGATGCATTGTTTATACTCCCCGGAGAACTTCCTCGGAATACGGGCGACCTTTCAGCGCCCGATCCGAGAGAAACAGATTTATATACGCGGCTTGCCTGCGGCAGAGAGGTGGGAGTCAGGCAGAGGGAGCGACGATGTGGAGGAGGGCGCGCAGCAGCCGGCGTAAACGTGCGCGCCTCGACGGCTGCGCACGTTTCGGCAGCAGCAAACTCCGCGGTTATACTACTGGCTCCGTTATGATCTTCTTTTGCCGCGCATGTATCGCTTTCGATGACTGGCGCCAGGTGGCGGGCCGTTCAAGCCGAGCCACAGAGCCGAGCCCACGGCCTGAGGGAAGTTTGGCAGCTTGCTAAGTGTCCCGGGAGAAGTTCGTCACACTCGACATGCCTCGTATATACAACACTCGGAACGTGTACCGAGCTTTATCGAGCACATTTTCGCGCGAAGGTCGTCGCAGCGGTGGAGTGGAGCAGACGTTCACTTGTAGTTGAGCCTATAAGGAATGTGCCAGGCAAGGAACGTCTGGCGATGACGGCGCTGGTGGCCCGACGAACTGCTTGTTTTGCAGCGTCTTACAGCGCCATATTGCACCGCTCTTGTAGAAAATGAACGCAAGTGCGTGCAGTTGCAAGTTGCCCCTCAAAGTACACAATACCGCCGCGCCGTGTTTGACACGCTACTTTTCCGGACCCTCGCATCAGGACACACGCATGCATGAACGTGATGTGTGCTGGCTTTCGCTTAACTGCGACTAGACTGTATCTCACGAAAGACATGCAACGTCGTGGAGAAAACTAGAGCTGGCGTCGAACGCCTAATGAGTGGCCGAATTCACTAGGCTATGGACACATAAGAAGGATGCCTGGCTGTCCGATTCCACAGATACCGCAATGTTGGATATCGTAATTGGCCAGCGCGGGGGGTGACGGCTATTCATCAACCTTTCATATGAGTTAACAGCTTTGGGAATCAGCCATCTTATCGGCTCACGCTAGCTCCGGTGCTTTGTGATATTGTGTCGTTTGCGAATGCGCGCGACGTGTATTTCTTTCCTTGGTTTCGCCTTCACTTCTTTCTATGGTTTTGCCAATCGGGTGAACACCGAGAGTATACTTAGTAACACTCGACAAGGGCACTTTCTAGGGCTTGTACCCTACTTGGTGGCGCTACACCAACGTTGACGGGATAGCTCGCGAAAACACATTTCGAGATGTTCAAGGTGGCTCTTGTTCGCAAATGGGAAGTGCCAGGTGGGAAGTGCCACCTGAGATCCCACTATACTAGGATCTGAGGTGGGCCTAACCTCGGCTATCTAGCCACAATATCCCCCACTGCTATAGCCATACTGCGTTCTTGTCTACTCTGAGAAACAGACGCCTCGTGAATCTTTACTTTTCGAGAACTGATCTCTGCGAGGGGCAACTACACCGCATTACCCATGCTTACCCGCGTCTTATGTAGATATGCTTTCGCTATTTCCTTATTCCCCATGTGTAGGGTGGTTAAGCTGCCTGCCTTTCTTCCAGCTCTTTCTGTCTCTCTCTTTCCTATGTAGGATTTCTATTGAATGTTTACAAAAAATCATGAAAATATTGACCAGGTGGCTGTTTTTTCGGCCTTTCATATTTCACCTATCCCAAGCCACTTAGAGCTTTGTCGTACTTACAAGTAACGTGATGGCGATAAGTGTAAGGCTGATTTGCGAATACGGCCAACCGTACCTCCACTGCTCTCCAAGTTATCCCGACAACACCTTTCTGGCTCCACTACGATTCTCCACTACGGTTCTAAATTATGTCTGTACTTTTCCGATGGCACGTTGTGCGTCGATTCGCAAAGCTCAGCCGATGTCACTTTGACATCGGTTGACAATGTGGCGCTTTGACAATGTGGTGCTCGAGTGTCGATTTGCGTAGCATAAGCTCGACAAAACGTGCAAATGCCAATCGGCGCGAGAACTGAAATGCTTTATTATTAGGCTCTCTTGCATCACTAGAGAGAGAAAAAATGATAAATAAAAGGCAGAGAGGTTAACCAGGACTGAGCCCGGTTTGCTACCCTACACTGGGGGAAGAGAAAAGGGGAGGGAAAGATTAGGAGAAGAAGAAAAAGTTCACTGCGGATATCGTTGACGTGGTAACAGTTTTATGCTCTATATCACTGACATCTTGCAACACGAGAACTCATTAGGTTACTATACGTCATTTTCAAAAGTATGCATCAACAAAAGCGTACTCAGCTACTGCACACATGCGAATTTTGAAAGGGTTTAAGTCTGCAGTTACAAGGTAAAAAAAAATTGCCCCTTACTTGCCGTTCGAAATCTTGGGCTGAGTTCACATTATAAGCACTTCTCCTGCATATGAGTTCTTTGTGATTAGCCAGTGATAGTCTATAGTGTTGGGCACTGACATCATTTGAGGGTGACAAGGCGAAGATCTAGCGAAATTTGCAACCGCTTTTACGCAGGAGCTTTATTGGGAACACTCGCTCCTTGGTTGTAAGACATTTTAGAGTATTGGACAGTTCTAATTCAATGTTCACGACTTTGGAGCGAGCGTCTTATGTGTGGGGTGTGAATTTGAAAGATTATCACGCAATTCCAGTCGAAAGATGACACCCTTGAGGCTACAGGGGATGGCCGCAGAAGTCCCGCAGTGACGCCGACTTCACCGACTTACACCTCCATCACCCGTTGTGCAACGCCGTTCGCAGGCGTGCGCTGCTCACTACCGGCGGGCCCGCCGCTCGTCAACTGCGCATCATCCTGGGTCCAGTCAACCGCGCCGAAGGGGCGGCAGCCTCTTTCCTAATTCGTCGTCAGGGCTCACTATCCCGCAGAAGGCTCTTGAAGGGTCCTCGCCAACATCCCCTCCTCTGCCAGAACAAGACCAGACTGCGCACGGCCACCGTCATGAGACGTGGCCCCGCGGCAATCATCCCCACCCGCTCAGAGCTGCGCCAATCGATACGGCAACAAATTGTCCCAGGCGCACTGTCAGACATGGGCCACGCTGCAGCGAGCACGACAGTCGAGAGCCCACAATTACAGCCGGCTGCTACCTCCCCGCAGGCGCGAGACCGCGCGCTGCAAATTAGCGTTCACGCCGTGGCGCGCTGCCGTGTGACATAACAGGTCTCACTCGCCTCCTTTCTCGCCACGCGTCTTACTTCGGCGCTGTAACTATCTCCCTCCTCTCTCCGCCTGCCTCTACGACTACCGGGATTCAAGCCCACGGCCTGTAATTCACGATGGTATAGAAGCCAGGGTCAGAGACGTGGCCAGCAGGACGCACGAAGAGCTCCACGGACAAGGCTGTCGCTACGAGCTGGTCAAACGGACACCGTCCAGGAAAAGTCGCAGCGCCCCGCCGGGGTAATAAATTGGAATTCCGTTCGGGCGTCGCGAGATATCGTCCGTCTTCGGCCTACAGGAATCCCCCCCGCTACTGCTGATGGATGAATTTCGGGAGAGCCCCTGCGCCGTCGTAGCTTGCCTTACAGGATCACTTTTCCAGGCTTCCCTTCTGCCACTTGAACCTTCAGGCTAGGTACACGATGCCCACGGCGATCCCTTTCCAAAATCAAAGAAAATGAGCAAAAAAGTGTGAGAGATTGCGCTAGAAATGGATGCTCTTGCGCGGCCGACCAGCTGAGCTCATATCCTACACAGGTTCCCTGGGAACGCCAATTGGAATAGTCTGTCAAGTGAAGAGACGCGTCAGCATCCCAGGACTGCAACACTTCTTCTTTTTTTCCCTCTTGTTCGTGCTCCTGTTTTTATTCTTCCCCGATTCTCCACGGGGCTAACACGGAATGCAGCTGCTATACTGAAGCACCATTCGGACCACGTGTATCTCGGAACAAAACAAGGATGCACAGGATCAGTGAAAAATCTCAGTAGTTGAGAGTGAGCATAGTTTAAAAAATCTGCGCGCTACAGGCCTGATAATATGCACTGGTACGGCATTCACACTATATAAACTCTGCATACAACAAATCAGAGCTCAGGAAATATTGTACTAACCACGCGACGAGAAAATACTTATTCGACAGTTTCCCCTCCCCCCCCTTCACCCCCCTACACACACACGCACGCCTTTCTTCCCTCACACTCAGCTGATTGAGCTGAAGCCCTATTCACGAAAAATTTCTTACGTTGGAACTGTCCGTAACAGCAGGGGACAGCCAATCGTGATGTTCGATATATTGTTAGTGTAAAGATGTCCCACTTTCATGTTCGTAGCCAATGCGTTTTGTCCTCCGATGCAATGCTGAACGCGATTTTTCAATTCACAAATATATATTTTCAGTACTACAAATATATATATATATATATATATATATATATATATATATATGCACTACTACCTTTTCACCTTTTGCTAATTATAATATTTTGGGCTTAGCGCTCTTTTTGAACAGTCGAATGGCAACAAATTTCGCGCAGGGTATCCCACTTGTAGTGAAATATGAATTATTCTTCAATATAAGGATTCAGTGGATCGAATTCTCAAAAAGAATTGATGAGTGCAGACTAAAGCAACGCGTTTGAGCGCCTCAAGTGAAGTGCACAAAGCAAATATTAAAGATGCGGCAGCAACTCAGACGCGTTGGCACAAGTCCGGCTTTTGAAAACAAGACGCAACCAAGTTTACAAGGTAGCTGCCGTGTTCTTCGCGCTTACGAAGAGATAATACGCAGGTATGAATATTCCGCATTATGGAATGTCAGGGCTCAAATATAGCGCCTTATTCCTGTGATTGATGTGTGATTGATGGCACACAGCGTGCCGGGCCGACAAAAACGAATATGGAAGGCATGAAATACTGCCGTTGCCGACTACGCTTTAGAAGGGCTTAACTCGAAAGTGAATCGCTGAACGATAATAGTGCAACGTTTATGAGAAGAAGGGAAAAAAAAGTTTTGCAAAAAGCACAACATATGTGCGTGTGTGTTTCTAAAAAAACGCTACCGAGATTGAAATAGGTGTCATTGCATTTTTTTTCACTGTTGCCAATATTTCGGGCATGGTCGGGAACGTGCAATGTTACGTAAAGGCGCATAAGGCAGCGTCGCTACATGTCCTGCGGACAGTACTGGCATGTAGATATACTGCAGAGTATGAAACTTGACAGCTGTCAGGACTTCAGCAGCTTTATTGGTTTCTATCCCCCGCGCCTCGCTTCTTGCTCGCTTCGCCACTCAACCTCTTTCACGATCTCCGTGTGCTATCGAGGGCTGACCCTCAATTCTTTCACGAACGCCCCCCCCCCCCCCCCCCCCCTCCGCGTTTGGCAGCAGACCTGTTATGAGCACATCGAATCACGTGAGTTTAACTATATGACAACTAACCAATATATGTTTCATAAATTTTGCATAGCTTTATTAGGCGAATTTGTTATATTTGTTTGTGTGTGAGAGAAATATAAAAAAAAAGGAACGGCTCCGCCACTGGAGAGCTCTGACACATTTGCACTCACAGACCGAAGACAGCCACTAATTTACATTAAATAAAGAAGAAAGCACAGCCATACTATGAGTCTAAGTGCACACAGCTGTGCAGTATGTGCATTATGCCACGAAAGTTGTGCGCACGCCATTCACTCTATTGCTGGTGGTGGTAGTGGTGTGCCGTTGATGGTTAGGAAGATGTCTGCAGGGAACTATATTTTACGACGCATACTGCTGTACTGTCGCCATGGTCAGTATTATTTTCAATGTGTGAATGTGACCTATTTCGACCCATTTCCGAAAATGATCAGCCCTTTTATTTCATCAGCTGGTGTCTGCCGTAGCCATGACGTGCTAGTTTATACCACTTGGAATGTTTGGAAGATTGGTAAAACATGTCAAATTGAGCCCATACTGGTGCGTTCTTTGGACCAACGGCCTGCGGTGATCGGCAGAAGTAGGGCGGAATTCACCCTTTCCATTTACGAGAACTCTGCTTCATGTTCGAACACCTCTCGCTAATGATAACTGTGATGATTGGCGTAGTACGTTTTTTGACCCACTCGAGCGTCCGAACTGCTATGTGAATACGGGCCACCATGGGGCTAAAGATGTATTCTATATATATTACTAACCACAAATTCCTATATGTGACATATCATGCTGCTCAAGGAGACCATAAACTTCATGAAACCAAACCAAAAAAGAAAAAAAAAAGTATTTTTTACTTCACACTAGACGTGGCAAATTTGTCAGAAAATCGCACCGACATGACAGCCCGCTAAGCGTCAACGGGCTCCATTGCTGGGCTGCCGAGGGCGTCTATTTATGCATGTTTTGTCGCTAGAGAACGAGGACATACTTTTCTGTCGTACAGGAAAAAAGAAGATATTCACCTTATACGCACGCGCCTCTGTAAGTGGAAGAAAAGAAAGCAGTCGACTCACTGGTGCACAATAGCGTGTAAACTCTCAAATAGACGGTCTGGATGTTATTGCACAAGGAGACGAAGACACTGTACTTACTGCCCTTTCGAACTTCAGGTATGTTTTACAGAAACCTTTAACACTGTAGCGTCCTTTCTTTCGAGCAGATGTGCGTCTCTCGCCGTGACCCTTTTTTTATCTTCATTTCTGCCTGTTTGTTTCCCACACTGCCGAGTAGCGAAGCGGATATCCTCGCCCTGTTGATTTTTTACTTCTGGCAACAACAGCTGGCTCAGAAAGGTCGATGTCAGCGAAAGGTACTAGTACTCGTATGTAAAAGCGGAGTAGATGAATGTGAAAATATGATGACACCCGTTAATTGCTATTCATTGTGGCCGTTAAAGAGCATGTTAAGCGTCCGTGGTGCATGACGGTGGCCACATGATAAAACGCGGCAGGTCTTCCTTAACTGTTGTCAATGTTGCGCCTACTATCAAAACATGACATGAGGCGCACATGCGCATATAGAGCCCGTATACATTGTATCGGAAAAATACCGCAAGCGCCGAGATATTGAGCAACGTATAAAATGTTACTTATTCTTCTGAACGCATGAGACAGACTGTTGGCGAAGCAATCTCGGGCGTGACCGCTTTACGGATCGGTCGTAAGTACAGATAGGCGGATATAATTTAAGGATTGCTTTCGCTCGATACTATTCCGATTCTTTATCGTTCAACGTTCACGACTGGTCAATCACGGTGATAGCGCGGGCTGAGCGCCGCTCTGACCACTGACGAAGTGCGAAAAGGCACCGCACCCCATTGAACTGGAATCATTACGCAGTCCCGGCTCTCTTCAGTAGAGTGTATTAGCTGAGCGCTTGCTGTCCGCTCCGATCAGACCGGCATATGCTAGCAAATGCCACACAACCACTTAGCGGGAACGCTATTGCGCTTGCGCACACCGCTAATACCGGCAGCGGAATGAAGACCGCATCCCTCACTCCGCTACAAAGCCGACTGAGCGGAGTGGGACAGCGTGCCTACTTGGCCTCTTCGTCGTTTTGCCGCCGAGTTGATAGAGCGTCGCTCGCGTCTCAGCAAGACGCGCTTATCAAATGCGAAATCACGCAATTCCCTGCAGTATCTCAGAGCTTTAAATCTGAGCGGAGCGGAGCGTAAGCGGCGCACAGTATCTCAGAGCGTGAAATCTGAGCGGAGCGGAGCGTAAGCGGCGCTCTGCTAAAACTTTCTAGTGCAGGGAACTGCGTAGATTTCGCATTTGATAAGCGCGTCTTGCCGAGACGCGAGCGACGCGCTATCAACTCGCCTGCAAATGACGAAGAGGCCAAGTAGACACCCTGTCACGATCCGCTCAGTCGGCTTTGTAGCGGAGCGAGGGATGCGGTCTTCGTTCCACTGCCAATATGAGCGTTGTGCGCAAGCGCAATAGCGTTCCCGCTAAGCGGTTGTGTGGCATTTGCTATCATATGCCGGTCACAGCGGAGCGGACAGCAAGCGCTCAGCTAAAACTGCCTAGTAAAGCGTGGTGCTCCGCTGGACTTGAGGCCCTTAAGTGATACACAGCGTCATATAGTCAGTGATCGTGGCCAAACGCTGCAGCTTAAAATTTGGGGAAGTGAATACAAATTTTTGGCTGGTACCCTACTCAGAAAGCCAATGGCTGTCAGGCATCTGGGTCCAGATTTGGTAAAGATTCATTTCAATTTTCATTCTTTTTGTCATTCATCATTGGCTCACACGCCACCGCGCTTGTCATCACGCGCATCGGCTACTCAGCGCCAGACTAAAATAATCCTTGCGAAATACAGCCCCTGGTCGAGTCATCACTAAGGTCGTAACCGAGAAGGAGCCGTATTTTGTAACGATTCTCGTCATTCTCCATTCTTCTTAGACTTTGTAATTGACCCGCACGAAGCCAAGCCACCGTTTTTGCCAGAATCGGACACTGGGAAGACAGAGGATAAGCCATGAATAGAACCATAGGAAAAGAGCCTTTACAAAATAAGACCCCAGATTGGGAATAAATTAATTGTGGACAGAAAAGCAGTACAAGAAAACGGACCAGTAAACGGGCTTGCCAGCCAGACCAGACGGAAAAGACGCGTCACTTGAAGCTTCACTCAGCAGGGGCGCCGCAGCTCCACCCACCAGGGGCGGCGGTTTAGGCAAGCGAAGGCAACACATTATTAGAGCCACCCGCGTATAGAAGTGGCAGGTGACACGTGGAATGATTCGTCCTTTGCCCGCCTGCTCCTCATGTCTTTATTATCGGTGACAGCGCTGCAGCGAACACGTACTGCGAGAAGCCGATGCAGTAATGTTCTCGCTCGTAACCCGATGGTAAGCTGACAATAAAAATGGCAGCGAACATGGCTCTTCCACGCGACGAAGAATTGAGCACCTCGCGCTTTGTGAGCCTGCCAGCACCAGCCCGGAACTGACGGCTCAGTGCACCGCTCCCGCCCTAACATCTCGGCGCCATTGTGCCAGCAGCAGCAACAACCGAATCGAGAACTCAGCGACGCGCGCACGGGCCGTTCCTTGCGCCATGGCCGTGCTCTTGGACCCGCGCGCTTGACCGTGAAGAGAGACGTCCGTGGGACGAGTGGCTCGTGGGACAACGCAATGTCGCTCACAAACAACGGAACATTATTACGCGCACTTTCACATGTCACACGCATAACAACGTTCAGCCATCTGTGTGCAACATGGAGCAAGAGAGTCGACGCCCTCCGTGCCGTGATGGAACCAGCTGTCGCGAATGGGCCGACCCTGGCGACTATGAGCTTCGCCGGTGGGCAGCCTTCGACGTGAGGAAAAGAACCGGAAAACATCTCGAATTGCTTTTCGGCGCCCTTGTCGCCATTGAGGCAGTGTCTGCGCCGGCGCACACTGCAAAAAAATACCATCCTTAGTTCTTAGCTTAAAAGCACTGCGCACGGACTGTAACTTCGGCACGAAGCCCAGAACTGTGCTGCCTGGAGAAACATTTGAGAGAATAGCCGCCAGTCTTGAATGTGGTGCGCTATAAATAAGCCGTAGAGACACCCTGAGCTGAATGTGTTGCCCCGTTTAGACACTCTTTAACATGAATTCACACGACAGACCGAATTGATGATTTCCTTGGAGATTGAGCGTGACTTTGCTTAGTGCCATCTAATAATGCTGCCCACAAGGGCGGTGGTGGCTTGCTGTTCGTGGCGAGATTTGCTGCAGTCCAGTCACGTCACCCTCCTCCGCGAACTAAATGAGCTATCCAGCCGGCCGTACTTTAGGATCGGTTAGGTATATTTGCTCACGACAAAAAATGTATACCAACAATGAATGGATCAGCTCACTGACCTTTCTGTACGCATCGAAGACAATCAGTGGCGACGACAGAGCCCGGAAGTCGTAACCGTTCTCAAGGTATTGACACAGTGGCTTTGAGGTGTACGAGCGCGTTTTACTGCGAACAGGGCCACTTTCTGGGGGCAATGAATCGTGCGCCATTTAGTTTACGTGGTGATGATGCAGGAATGGCAGTGTTGAGTACAGTTGTTGAGGCCTATTTTTTAGCACACTAAATTTATTTGTCATGCAGTTCTCAACACAGTTGTGTATATATTTATTTTCAATACTGCCACCCTCAGTTGAGAGCATAGCAGGTGGGCACGTGTAGCACGTATATGTGTAGCACGTTGACGTAACTAAGACATCAGCCACTAGAATATATTGAAGGCTTTGCAGGAGGATCCGTTTGTACACCAAATTTGGTTGCATAAGAAAGTACGGGCAGCGGGGCAGTCGTAGTAGCGAACGAGGCAATAGCAAAGATGCCGTTTTTAGGAACAGCTCTCAATATACAAGGGCTTACTTGTTCCTTACTGGAATGGGTAACACGCCTACGTACGTGCTACTCTTGTGGGAGCGAAGAGACTATTGAAGACTTCCTGTGCCTTCGTTCCCGTTACGACTTCCAGCGCCGCTCTTTCAGGACAGCATAAACGCGGCTGGACTCGAGACTGTTCTTAGAGGGGAAGGTCCTTGTACCATGGCCGCGTGGTTCTTTGGCACCGAAAGCAACGAAAGCATTACGGCACTTCCTCAAGTCAACACATCTGTGCGACCATTTATACACTCGACGTGGACCTTCACGTGGCCGTGCATTTCTTTCCTCTTTGCGCCCCTTTATCCTCTTTCCCAGGAGCAGGG
Organism: Dermacentor silvarum; assembly: GCF_013339745.2. Lineage (NCBI taxonomy): Eukaryota > Metazoa > Arthropoda > Arachnida > Ixodida > Ixodidae > Dermacentor > Dermacentor silvarum. The sequence goes on from NC_051154.1 coordinate 31,059,717, forward strand.
TAGCAAACCGGCAGCGTATAGTTAACCTCACTGCCTTTCCTCTATTCTTTTTCTCTCTCTCTTGCGCCTCCGACCATTCTTTGCGTTATTGTTGATGCACCTGTCGTCGTTACTGCTAAGGCGCTCTGCCTCTTTGCAGCTGCTGACATGTACATCAGCTCAATCCGAAGCAGCACTTGCTCTGAGGTCGTGTGGGTGGTGGCGTCCTCTTGGCGCAGAGCCCTTGAGCAATGGTCTCGTAATATAGGAGGTTTAATCCGAGCTGACCATAATGCCGCCCGTTCCCTTTCTTCTCTCTCTCTCTCCTTCGCTCTCATTTTCTTTAGCGACACTGTTGCTGGTACTAAGAGGGGTCTCGACACCCGAGAAAATGTGCCCTTTATAATTACAGTTCACAGGTGAAAAAAATAAAAATATATAAAGTTCCGAGGACGCGAACTTCTTCATACTTTGATGCAAAAAGCCGCCGCTACGTTTCTCGATAGTCGGTCAACCTAATACAGAAACGAAATTTGTCAACAATCTACGAAGTAAATGCGCATGTCTGGAAACTTCCTTCAATTTTGTACACCTTCGCAGACAGACAATAGTCGACCCTATTTGCCGTCGACAGTATTTCTCATAGTAACAGCCGACGATGGTGGGTTGTTTATTTATTTTTTCCATTTTTTTAAAGTGTACTTTGCCTGGTCACGACGACGTTAACGAGCTCGTTTTGCGACGCCAAACGCAGCCGTGCAGCTATTCTGCTTTCTGCTGCTCGGCAACTCGCACAATAAACGTGTCAAATAGTGTGCGTAGTTTCTTCGTTGTGACTCTAATGTTCTCATTTAGCGGCGGCTCCGTCATAACAACACCCAGTGAAGACCGCGAATACACGCAAAATTGCCGCGCGACTGGCCGCTCGAGCCACTTTGCGCGTATTCGCGGGCTTCTTTCACGCTCGGAAAAACGCTTTTGTGTAGCACGTATTGAGCAACAGAAAGCTGTATCTGGAGCCTTTCATGTTGCTCTAGAATTTTACCATTGACACTGTTCATCTAATTATAATATTTGAGAAGTTGAATAATTAATTAAGACAATTATGTAATTAGACGAAATGCAAAAAAATAATTCGAATATCTCGAAGCGACGGCAGACAACATTACCTTGGTTCTGTCCAGCTATACGTGGAATTCGCATATTTTTAGTGTTTGGCTAAAGGTACGTGGGACACGCTGTATAAGACCCCCAGGATCATATTAATTGTAGTGACGTTTGTAGTAACTATAGATCACGTGGGGTTCTTAATAGAGATTTTGAAGTTTCTGTCCTGTAAGGAGCGTCGGACATTTCATTAGTTATCTAAATCCATTCGCAGAGAAAATTGAGAAGAGAAAAACGCTTCCATCGGCGGCGAAAAAATTATGCATCGGCTATGCTGCATCGGCTCTGCTGCATCTGACGGTGAAGCTGCGACAGTCGATGGCCCGGCTATTTATTGTAGAAGCGTCGTGAATGCCCAGTAGAAACACAAACCATAGAAAATCACCACGTAGCGCCTTTTTTTTAAGGCATTGCGATGGCGAACGGAAATTGCAACAACAGTGGAGTTGAAATGGGTCACGAGAGTCTGCTGCTTACCGAGCGGAAGCTCCGCGCTTTCAGGAAGTTCGAAATGTCATCTGCGCGCTTTCGTTTCCTGTGCGACCGACTTTACACGAAAGCAACGCTCCTCGCGCTACAGTCGTACTGCCACGTGCCTGTTCGGTCTCGTACGCGCAACAGAAAGACAAATGTTATGATGGCTACGGTGGCTGACTGTCTATGGAATTCTGCTGGGCCACAATTCTCGGCCACATACCTGGAGGTGGAATGCAAAAACGCTCGTATACCATATTTTGTGTATGTATGTTACTCTTTAACGTAACCTACATGTTTAATTTTAACAATATTTTTTTTGCATCCCTATCTTCAAACTAAATTGTCTCTAAGTGTTTTTTTTTTTCCTGTTACGCTTGCGATCGATGTATCTCGAAAAAAAAGGCAAATAAAAATCATCAAGAAAGTTCAGAGCAAATGCAAATTAATCTCAAGCAATCCAGAGCATTTTACGTTGGACAGGCGAAAATCGACAGGTGCCTTATTACAAATTAGAGCTCTAGACGCTGCTCTATATCTTATATTCAGAAACGCCGGTCAAGGACACAAAGGCATCGCTGGTGTGTTTATGGCGTCCTGTTTATCCCGAGTTTACCGCGGCGTTATCCAAAATAATAATAATAATAATAATAATAATAATAATAATAATAATAATAATAATAATAATAATAATAATAATAATAATAATAATAATAATAATAAAGTTGAGTCACAACGTGTATGCTCGGCATTTGTAATGCAATTTAAGGCAAGAACATATTAGGATCGAAAAGTTTCAGCGAATGACGCGCAGAAATGTGACTCATACTCCTGATGACCAATCCAGTATATGTATACAGGAGTTGCGTAGTGCAAAATGCTTGAGACGAGTGGTATTTCGTTCATTATTTCTGCGTTGTCGCCGAGGAAAACAGTTCGTTGCTGTGGGTGACGTCAGGGCATTCGAAAATGTGTGAGTAGTACGTGCATCGCTACGGTGCTTTGTTTCAACGCTCATCGGTCCCCTCCTCGCTCGAGCGTAAAGTAATCTTGTTTAGTGACAAAAGCATAAGCACGTGGAAAGTCGGAGTGAGCGCTTTCTGACTGTCTGTATGTTTCTATGCCTGCAAACCCAATATGGGGCGAATGTCTGTCGGTCGATTTATAATCGCACGTGCCGCTTCTGTGCTTGCGGACGTCGGCAAGTGCGACCTTGCTAGTTCCGCGAGAGCTCATCCAAATGGGACTGTCGTTAGCCCCTCCTTCGCGGTTAAGGAAGTACTTCATTCAGCCAGTTTTCGTCAGAAGTCCGTGGAGGCTCGCAGGTGGTCATGACGCAGAGGCTCGTGTCCCACGCCACACTTTTGCGCGGTGACGAAGGACCATGAGCGACCAGCACGAAGCATATTACCTTCGGTTGAATCCACTCGCGATGCAGTAAGCTGACGATAGACAAAGAAGAGCCCCTTGCGCGAAACTTTCGACCTTTGTGAGTCGACAAATTACGCTGCGGAATTTTGCTGTCACTATAGCGGGAAGATAATCCACCGTGGCGAAGTTGTCCCACGAATAAAATACTTCTGGGATTGCAGAAGTGACACATTAAGGAATAGTTTGACCTAATGATCACGTATGCCAGCAATTTCGGTTTGTTGCCAACATGGCGCCATCGCAGCGGCCATGATTGTTTTCAATAGAACGTACATCAAGCATGCTATTAAAATTAAGCATGCATGTCATTATTCAAACGCAATCTCGGCAAGGGACAGATAATTTTTGTTTCTCGATGTATGTCCAGTGTATTGTAAAATACTATACAGGAAAGTCTGCCGTTATTAAGCCTGAGCAATGCAGCCCGCAACTACAACATCACTAGGTATATGCCTCACAGCGGCGGCGCACCAATGAACCTCGCATGCACCGTGGCTGATCCCAAGCTTGGACAGTCTCATTGATGCTGCTGATAAGCATACGTGCAGCGGCTGCTTTCTAATGATTTATGCCCGACAGTAGCACAGAAAACGAGCTTCGTGCCCATTATGCGCTATTAATGCAGACGGAGACTGCTATTTCGTGCAGCCGCCAATTGAGACCATCAGCTACGACGAGCGGGCTGCATTCCGTGGCTGCATTACCTTGCACGCTGGCAATACGCTGCAATATCACGTGGCGGCCGAATTCAGGTGAAGTGCGAAAGGCTCGAGGTTACTGTGACTGCGAAGCGGCCAGTCTGATTCTGCGCAGATGCGCTACCACTTGAATAAGTCAACAAGACGAAACTAAAGTGGACCGGTGCACCTAAGCGACCTTGAGCGTAGCAACTCTACTGCGCTTGAGTGTGATCAGGCGCATCGGTTAGGGTGAATTACGCTTATTAAATAAATTTACCTAACAGGTCCGGGCAAGTGCATTTGTTCATCGCTAACCAAAGCTGCAATCTTGTCAAATGATCTGAAAATATATTTACGGGCCGCGGCATCTGCGAGAACATGCATTTTCCACTAGGCTGTGATCGTATAGCCGGTAAAACAGTACAATACTATGTTGCTCACATGTACTAGTATACAGGCTGGAAAACCGAATACCGGGCTACGTGCTCAGACTTTGGAAATGCAATGATATTTTTTTTTTTGTTCTTGATGTCAAGGGCAATTGTCTTGCCTAAGTGTTTATACCATTTATGGTATGCTGTTAAACTGTTCATTTGTACTGCATAATGTATTGCATGATGTTTATTTATTTTCGTATAGTAGACCGCCTACAACAATGCCCCTAGAGGGCGCTGTAGGTACATGTATAAATAAATATAAATAAATATGCAGCTTCTCAGCTTCTCAGCGAACCGTAAACTTTTGACGCCGACAGTACACGTAGATTACGGCCAACGATGCTGAACTGCACACTAGTGGTGGAAATTACGGTCGGACTGAATTCCGCATGCTTATAACAAATGCGGCCTTAAAGGACACCTCAGAGGGAGTCCTGGATTTTAGTTACCGGTGTTTAAACTGTCTAAAGTTGCATACATTTTCACTAAAAGAAATGTCGCCAGGAAGCGAATTCCGCACGGCTCCTTCTCACAGGTCAAAGGCAAGCAGGGGAAAGAATTCAGAGAAAAAAATTATTTGTCCGAAAATCGGCGCGAAAACACTACAAAAAGAAGAATGAATGAATTCGCCTGTGCAAGAAGATCTCATGTGTCTGGATGCATCCCGAAAAGCACTCCCTGCACGGCGTGAGCCGTCAAGATTGTTGACTACCTTTGTTTACCTGCGTTGAATTGAATTTGAATTGAATTCTGGTGTTTTACGTGCCGAATCCACGATTTGGTTATGAGGCACACCGTAGTGGGGTACTCCGGATTAATTTTGACCAGCACAGGATCTTTAACATGCTCCCAATGCAGGGGACACGGGCGTTTTGCGTTTCGCTCCCATCGAAATTGGCAGCGCAACACCATGGCCGCTAAGCCAGCGCGGCGGGTGTCTACCTGCATCGTGGAAGACATTGGAATGTCAACACTCCCACGCCATCATCCGTAATGGTATGCGCGTCGGTGAGTGTGTTCAGGTCAATCTGTCAGCTTTTTCTTTATTTCAACGCAGTCGATGTCTTTGTTTCTTGCGTAAATGCTGCGCATCTCGTGTTACGTCAACCGTCAGCGTACGTGGCCAACACTGCGTCCAGCCCGTCTTGTTAGTGTGGCCACTGTTAGTGAAATTATTAGGCTCTTTGTTTAGACTATCGGAAAAATGGTCGAGCAACAAAAATTGGCTCGCGTGCATGAATGGAATACTCACAGTGTTAGCAGACAGAAGACACGGGGTTGGTGGTGGGACAGTGGGCTACTGATGTAGACACCATCAACTGCAAAAAAGCAAACCACAAACTTCAGTCAGCATGACAGCGGACAAAAAAGTTTCATGCAGGCGTGTGTTCTGCTCGCTAAAAGACAAGCTGGATAAAGGGGCCCGTATTCATAAAGCTTCTCTATCGCAACTGCTGCTTGGGCTTGGGCTTCGCAGTGGTGATGATCTCGCTATTGCACCGATAGTTATGGTGAGTGGCTGTCGCTCGTGCGCAACGTAATGAGGAAACGCCTTTACCAAATATTAGTTCTTGGAATATGAAGGGTGGTCCTGATACAAACAACCAACTTTACGAAATGGTATTATTAATTTGACCTCTTCGCTGTCATTTGCCCTCTGTCGCTACATACAGCCCGTTACTCGCGAGCTGATCAATCGAAAAACAATCATTTGTTTTCTGAATCTTTTTCTTGTTTTGCTGCTGCACATTTTGTCTCCATAAAGAGCAGAAACTATATTTAAGGCACTACTTGCTAGCTTGGCGCTATCACCTTCAGAATGCGAACTGTTGAAACTATAAACGCGAACATAAACATTATCTAACACAGAAGGAAAGAAGTCTTGAAAAAATGATTTCACAATGCAAGCGAGTTCAGAGTTCAAAGTAGGCGGCACGCTGCATGTGGAAGTGAATGCATGGCGCTTATCATGTGCCCGGCGCCACATAAACTGAGCCACCGAGGATGATCGGTCATTCTTCCCGAATTTATAAGAAATTGTCAAGTGCTATCAGTATTCTCCTGGGTTACCGGCCACATTAAAGCACCACAGCCAAGGCGATCGCTGACTGATCACTCAACAGAAATTCTAGAACCGGAGGCTTGCGCAAAGCGAAAGAGGCCGGCAGTAAGCATGTCACCTGATAGCTCCCAGCACAATTCATGACGTTAACAGACAAAAATTGTCTATTGACTAAAACCACAGTTTTCAGCAACTGCTCTTGTTGCCATTTGAACAGCAAGGTGTCGTATATTTTTGCATAATCATAGAATGAAGCACAAAACGGTGAAACAGCAGAGTTAACCGGAATATCATTACGCTGGTTTTATGCAGTAGTTGTGGACTAATTATATTCCAGCTGTCCTTTCATTCACTTTTGTTCGTAGATTACAAACTTCCCATAACTTCAGGCCCTGCCTCCACCCATCCCCCTGTCTCTTGGCGACATGCCGGCACATCAGCGTTGTCAAAACTGAGCGTGATATAAGCCCCCCCTCCCCCCCCCTTTCCCTATTTTTCTACAGGGTACCCTAGATCCTCCCCTTACTATCGCATTTTGGCATGAAAATTATCGCATTTTGGCGTGAAAATAATTCAATTCACTCGCAATTCGTTCGGCTCTGTTGGATTTCCTGCTTATACATATACGAATCGTGTAATTTCATCACTTTTTCGGTAAGTTCCAAATGGTATATTGCTTCTACAGTGAAACTTTGAGTTTAGTTAAACGTTCAAGTTTCATAATATTGAGAGCAGAATGCTAGAGAACTACTAGCTGCCGGGCTAGTAGGCTTTGCATGAGACTTAAGTGAATGAACGCAGCAGATCCAGTAATTGGACAGCCGGAGTGCTCGTCTCCGTTTTCGTCGTTTTAATTTTATTGCGCTAATGTACCTAGGTATTGCTTAAGTACGTAACAAAGCTATCTGTGACTCCTCAGCATAAGTATACAGTAGCAATGAGTGCGCACAAACAAATGATCGATGTTCTGTGAGTAAACAGCGCGATGTGCTGTCTATATTTCGGCTTCTTTCGACAGTTTTGCCGTTCTTTCTCGAGCTGTCAGAACCAGGCTGACGACACGCCACATAGTCAACAACAAACGCGGCCGACCACGGTACATCCGGCTATATCCACCAGAAATTGATATGTTCGTAAGACCGTATCTCAAACGCCTGCTGCAGCACCATCTGACTAACGGTTCGTGTGGCCACGCAGTACTTTTTAACAACGTGATCTATCTCTGAACGAAAAGGGAGCGAAAGGTGACTGAGTATGAAACACAGGGACGTTCTAACCCCTAAATTATGTTAAAATAATGCGCACAGTATTTATACCTCGGTTTCTGTTCTGTCATTAGAAAGGATAAGAAGATCTATAGTAAGTAGGGCGTGAACAGAGGATGGCGACTAGGGAAGACGACCGTTGTCTGTCAATTTATAGACGGCACTCGACCTGTGTTCTTCCTTTGTAGCCCTCCTTCGTTCACGTCTTGCTTAAAATGGATCACTAACAAATTTCCCGCTTCTCCATACTTAGGATAAGGCGTTGTCTCAAGTTACATCATGGTATAACCCGCAGGATATACTGTGCGCATTCTTCGTTCAGGCCTCAGATGTTACAGTAGTCCTTTTTCTTATCGATGTGTCGTCTTCCGTCACTTTACCGCGAAAGTGGATGCAAAACAACTCGCCCCAGTTCTCTTTCCTTCTCAAGTAACACATGCAGAAGAAAATCGTTACGTTCCAGGTGGCAATAGCGGCGTATTTTCGTGGCAGAGAACCAACGTGCAGTATGGCGGATGTTGCATGAACCACGGGAGCAAGAGTTTATAACTACGCTAGTCACTATGCTTCTTGGGGGCATAGACTCGCCGTTCCTACATGGTGCTAATTATATATATATATATATATATATATATATATATATATATATATATATATCAGTTTGTCGCATTGCTTTAAACCTTACAGTCACCCAGCAGCATTTTATTTCAGCGTCATGAATAGGCACAGGCAAGCATTACCGCGTACGAGGAGGCCATTTGCTGTTTACATGACCGCAGTCAGATGGCCCTACAGCACTGTAGGAAGACGCCATATTGTGCCGCCGAAGTCGACAAGAATGCATGCACACGTAATTGACCTCGATCTTTCTCACATGATTGAAACTCGGAGAGAGTTACCAGAGGAAATCTCGGGGGCAATGTGAAGATGGCAGTTAAGCCAATATACAGAACCTTCTTCAATCCTGAAATGCCACTGCTTCAGGCGCAGTGCTGGCATGCAAGATAATGGACGCGTCTTTCTTTGGAGAGCGGTGCCACACTTTTGTTATCTTTTCCTAATGCTTCCGCCAGCATGATCACCAACTCACTTTGGTGTCTTTCTTTTTGCAAACACGGCTCCCGGGAAGCAAGTTCTATTTCTTCAGCTTTAGATTAGAGACACACGACAGTCAAATCCTTGATTGAGTAGCGAGGAAAACGAAAGGAGGGTGTTAAGAGCACAAAAAAGTAACTTTTCGCATTGTCATTGTTTGATGGCTTTTTCAAAACAAATAGCATGGAGTAAAACGAGACCTTTCTACTCAAGATCGAGCCAAGCCATGCGAACATGATCTGCTTCATTTAAAATGGCGCGAATCCGAGAAAAAAAAGAAAAGACACTTAAGAAAACGCAGAGCCCTTAGAAGAACCCCCTATTTCTCGCGGTAGCAAAGATACGGGAGATGTAATAGAACACAGCGCTGAAAAAACCTAAAACTTGAAAACTGAGCAGTTCGCTCCCATGCGCAGGAGGCTTTTATCGGGAATTCCGGTTAACAAAAGCCGACAGGGAAGACAAGAGCTCCAATTAAAAAGAGGCCAAGAATTATAAATAAAAAGAAAAGGTAAAAGCTGCACTGCTGCGCTGACGCTGTTCTTTTCTCGGCGTCTGGGAGACCAGCCAATGTCCTGCTTCGTGTAAAAAGGGCAACAAGCACACGACGGGGATGATAGAGAAGTAAGAACTATAGAATAAAGCAGAGAAGTGAGAGAAGTGCACAATTAAGATAACAATAGGAGCAGAAAGCTGCAGGCGGGGGGGGGGGGGGGTAAATAAGAGAAGAGGATTAACGGACACGGATTACCAAGTCTGAAGGGCCGCGTAAGAGCACCGGCGGAGCTAAGGAAGCGGCGGCCGTACTCTGGTATAGCCCGTATAACCCCTAGCCGCGTGCTGATGGGCCTGTGACGACCGAGCGGCGCCAATGGACACTTCGAAGAAGCCCGCGAGGACTGCGTCGCGCGCCATCCGAAGCAAAGGAGAAAGGACGACGTCGTCTAAGCCGGGACAGTGTGCGCGCTCTGGGTGACTGCGTGCGCCGAATGGTGTCGCTCGTAACTGGTCGAGCGAGTGGGGGCTGCAGCCAAGACTGGTGTAGCGTCGTAACTTTATACGGCTTCCGCGTGCTCTCGCAAGCATTTTATGCTGGTGCTGAAAGCCGCCTTGCAAAGCAGACCATGTGGACGCGATCCCATCGCACGCAGGGCCTTCGCCATCAGCTGCGTACACGGTATGGAGGCTCCATAGTGTCCACTTGGCGAAGCAGCAGTCCGGTTTCCGACCCGTCACTGCCCGCCCAGATAATGGTTCCAAGTTCATACGCCTTGCAAAGTAGGCACTTTTGTAACTGTCGAAGGAAAAGGCGACGAATACAATTGGAACCTATATGCGCTGTTGTGAAGCCGGGCGTCCGAGCGGCCACGAAGGTTCCATGGGTGATGCCGTGCCAGGTGCCGGGAGAAAGAGGAGTCCAGAGAGACGTCCAAGAGATGAGAAAGGGGGGTTTGTGTCCAAATTTAGATGGTGGTGGTTTACAAGAATGGCTCCCCAATTCTCGGAGCACACTACATGCTAAAGTATTTGCATGTCCGAGATGTCCGAGCACCCTTCACAACACTCAAGATCCGCTTTTTAAGCACTTCATTTTCCCTCTTTCTCTCGTCGAGGGAATTCGATGTATTTCTTTTCGGCCAATTATTAACTGTAGCATAGTCTGCAACATCCCACCAACGGTTTCTCACCACCTCGTTGTACTCCGCCTCTGGTGTCCAAGCTTCGACCCGCCCTCGATGCAATGAAGATGCAATTTCATGTGAAACTGGGGTCGACTGTGTTGCCACGAAGTCGGTCAGCGTAGTCTATTTGCAGCAATTAGTAGGTTGCACCTGGCCGATGACCCTTTTACAGTTTGGGGTCCCATAGCTCGTCTCGTTTGTCAGCTCCGGGTTGTTGAACAGGCAAACACGCGACACAAGATCGCTTGCCAGTTATCTTGACGGGACGCGTGTTTCGTCGCCAGCTCTTTGGCGTCAAAAAGAAGCGTGAATGGCCTTTCATAGCGGCCCGCTTGCCGGTGTGCATCCTTTGTCCAGAAGGACCGCCAGGCACAACAGCATTCCATAACTGCAGGTTTGCTGATGAAGCATCCTTTGTCCAGAATGACCGCCAGGCATAGCAACGCGTGTCTTCTACGAGCTCGGATTTAACACCGTGGTCCTATTTCAACTGAGACTTTCCACCACCGCCACTCTATTTTGCAAAAATTTGGATATTAAATGTTTTTTCAGGGTTGGAAATGTACGTCTCATTCAGCTGTTTGTACAATCAAGACATTTCCGCTGGCATCTGTCACTTATGTATTTCATATCCTCCACGGCTACTGTCAGCGGATGAACCTCTATCAACAACGTCGTGCATTGCAGGTAACCTGAGAAAAAGAAAAGTGAACTAGTTTGAAGAGGTAGGCAAACGCACTCATGAGCTGAGTAGCTCATACTCAGAGCCACCCGTGAGTTTGAATCTGAGGCACCGCAGTGAGTCCGAGGGGGTCTGGATGTGTCAGCCCGAGAGAGTCCGAGTAGGTGTGAGCCTAAGTCTGTGTCAAGGTGAGTCGACGTGGCAGTGAGCGAGTCAGAGTAATTACCAGTAAGTTGAACTTTGTGTTAGTGTGAGTGAGTCCAAGGAAGTGTGTCTAGGAAGAGGATATAGTTGAAATGACCGTAAGTTCGAGTGTGAATGAGTTCCAGTGAATCGGTGACTGTGTCAGTTTGATTTCAATCAAATCCAGAAACAGATGTTATTCCAAATGTTTTTTTGAGTTCACGGGAAAGAATGCAAGGATGAGTCCACATGATAACACAAGAACCCGCCTGTGAATGTTTGCAAAAGCGGTCTTTATGTTATGAACTGTGAATTAATGCCGAACAGAGCTATGTATCTGAACCTTCTATTCATGTTAGTGCATAGATAATCACTAAAGGTTAAAAATTGTAAAGGGCATCTCGCATTTGTGTAGCCGCGCATACACACACTTGTTTGGTACTGATTGAACTTCTTGAGCAACCACACTATATTTTTTCCCAGTTTATCATTATTATTCTTTTTTTGAGCTTTAACAGTGAGAAATTGAATATGTAAATTCTACCTCAGTCTTTCTATCTGCAGCAACACCTTTATAAATGAACAGAACAGGTATGAGATGGCATGAAGGGGACAAGAAAAATAAAACAAACAACAAAATAATGACGCTAAATAATAAAACTAAAATCAAGTGCAGATGTAGAAACAAAAGCTACCAATCAAGTCCTGACTGGCATAGGTCAAGCAGCAGCGCTTGGTGATTGCGTTGAAAAAGATAACATTTATGGATTTTATTGAAGCCTCCATCGGGGCCCACTGCATGAACGTACGCACGAACCTCAAGGGCTCTGCACGAATGTTCGCGTAGAGCCCTAGTTCCTTTTCGACTACATAAACTACATAAACTGCTATCGCTGTTAACTGCAAGTTCGCGTATCGCTGACGTAACCTCGCGGACTCTACTTGGACGTACAAGATACGCTCAAAGGGGCCCCTCTGTCTGATCAAGAAAGAACGCGATCAGTGATCACGGTCTGCGAAGCTGACCAGCGATCCGCATGACGAGCGCGTATTTTCTGTGGCAGAAGGACGCATGGGAGGGCGCACCATGCATCTTGGTAGGGGGCCAGATAGGCGCCCGCACGTGCGCGTTGGGTACGCGGCGAACCCAGTCGCACACCGCGGCCGGCACCAGTGGGTGTCGCGATGGCGAACCCTCCGCCTTCTGGCGAAAGTGCCGACACCGCTGAAACCCGGAAACAGCCCGTGGGCCCATTCCGTAAGGCCGCCACCCATTAGGGCACTCGAGCGCCGATTTCCACCTCCCACGACCTTCATTAAAATAGCCCCCCCCCCCCTCCGACCGACCCCTTCTTCGCCACCTCGCCACGCGACCTGGGTGCCGGAGGGGAGCGCCCGTTTTCCGCTTCTTATCAAATGGGCCCGGATTCGGGGAGGGGGTGGCGACCGATGGGCGCGCGAGGGCGCACCGATAACTGCGCGCGCGCACCCCGCGGTGGCAAGGCGACCCGGAGGACAGGGCGCAACGGATCTTCTTTCTTGCGCGCACGCAGTGCGAGAGGGTCGGGGCACCTTCGGCTGCCGCCCGCGTCTTTCCCGCACCCAAGTGTGCGTGCTCCATCTTCATTTGGCAGGCCGGCCTTAATGATCTTTTGATCTCGCGCTGATGGGTCGCCCGCGCCTCGATCCCGTAGCTGCTCCGCCCGCTCGAAGAGAAGCAAAATAAAAGCGGAAGAGAGGTTCTTCGACCGGCCGCGTTTCTTTGCTCGCGTGTCGGCGAGCAGACGTTTTGCGGTCCCACATTCCTGCATACTCTCTTCCACTTTTTATCCTGCCTCGAATCATTCCACTTTCGGCAGTTCACCTTTTATTGTTATTTCTTTTTTTTTTTTTTGTCTTCGCTTCCGCCTCGAGTTAATCACAAGGTCTCTTCTAAGAGTACCACTCCCAATTTAGCCGGGGTGAGAAATGTTTTCCGCTCAGCACAGGCGCTTATAGTGGCCGAAGACAACGGCGCTCCTCCTTTAAGCGGAAGATTATTTGTCTTTGCATTTTGCACTGGTTGATCTGGGTGCTTAACATGCAAAAGAAAAAAAAAAGTCCGACTAAAAAGCGTGTGCATGGACGACACTGAAGAAACAGAATCAACTCATCTGCCGCTGGAAAACTTTCGGGGAAGACGCTAGAGCGTGCATATTTTAGCTGCCAACTTGCGCAGAGAGTAATTATTACCAGTCCAACCGGAAAGTTTGTGGTGCTTAGACACTGTCGATGACACTCGACTTTAACTGTCTGGCTTAGCCAAGTGTCCTTCGTCCCCCCCCCTCCCCCTCCCTTTTTTCCCCCTTTATATTCAGAGAGGACAGTTGCAGATAAATTACGGTAGCATTTTGCTCTCAAGACACCATCTATAATGCTCTCCTTCCACTGAAGATTGTGAGCTATTGCTCGAATTTACAGACGCTGAGAGAAAAGTCTAGTTGAGGGAACAAAACTATAGGGCGCAAAAAAAAGAAAAGCTTCTTGAGGTTGAGAGTAACAAAGGCAAAGTAAGGTATTGCCTTGCCTTTTTGTAAGATTCTCGCGGCGCGCGAAATGTCGGCTGCGGATATCGACGTTTCTTTGAAACGACTCTCCCCGCTGTGCCCCCCTTCGGTCTTCTCCACGCTTCGACCGCACTGATAACGCAGGTCGGCAAGCTGACAGCGCGAGCGAGACACACCCGACGCGCGATAAAAGCGCAGAAATAACGCGCGGACGCATCGGCGAGAGTCAAGGAGGAAACGGCAAGAAAAGAAGACCGTACACAACGGCAGGGAGGAAGAAGGGCGGTATGGCCTTGCCGTCTCAGCAAATCCTACGACGCAGAGACCTTCTTCGGCTCCCGCTCTACGAGGCTAGGAAAGCGGAGACAAACGGCGATGGGCGAACGGGGCATACGCAACACGAGACGAATCTCCGAGATCAGTGGTGGGCGGTGGCGGGGGGTTTCGCGACCAGCGAACCCGAAGCCTCCGAGAAGAGGGGGACATCTATCCGACCCAAGCAAAAACAACAGCGAACGCTGCCTGGTCCGGAAACTGCGCCAATAAGGTCGCCACGCCGCCGTGCCGCCGGCGAGCGGAGCCGTCATCTATCGCGCATTAGAGCAGATCGGAGTGGGCGCGGAAACAAGACGCCCCATTCATCCTGGTCCCGGGGCGCCCGCAACACCGCCGCCGTCGCGCGCGCAGGCTCGTGCGCCAACGAGGCTGACACCGCGCAGCAACAGAACGCGCGCCGCACCCGGTCTCTGCCCCCCCCCCATCCCAATTCGGCCATCGGGGCTTGCTCTGCGGTGCGTCGTCGTCGTTGCCCATCCGAGAGTGTCGGAAGTTCGAGTGGGTGCTTCCGGTGATGGCGATAGCAGCTCAACAACGGCGGCGGCAGCAGCAGCGCCCCTTCGTGCCCGGCTCTCACGCGGTATCATTTGCAAATTCTGGGCGGCGCTCACTACGCGAGCAGGACAACGCCTGCAGCTCGGTCACATCAATGAAGAAACAAACAGACTGAAATGAGCTATACAAGATTAGGGGAGAGAATAACTGAAAAAAAGTTTGCTGATGCTAAATGGAACCAACGTGAGAGCAATGTCCATAAAAGACGTTCATATACCTGTCGCATAAAGCGCGCAACGCGAGTGCTGGGGCTCGATGTAACCCACGTCATTGTTTTCTTTCTTTCTTTTTTTCTCCATCTCTATCTTTGTCTCTCTCTATGTAGGAATTTTTTGGGAAAGAAACGAAAGCTAATATTTCAGAAAGTGTAACCACATCGAATCTTGTACCATCCTGTTAACACGATTAGAAAGACTGCATTTTTTTTCTTCTTTGTCTACCCAAGCTTTAGCTTCCTCTCTAGATTGAGAAAACGCTATCGTGGAAGTTAAGTCAGTAGTAATTGTTTGGCTATGCAGGTTTTAGTTTCAAACATATAGCAGAGTGATGGCGGTATCGCTATACCTAGGACATCGTCTCCCCGGAACGCTACCTTTGCGAGGCAATCTTACCGTAAGTAAAACAGCCATATTCAGCTCTCCAAGTGATTTTCAGGTCACTGTCAGCTGTCACTGTCATTTTCAGCGCTCCAAGTGACTTGCCAGGTCACTATGTTGTTCTGAATAAATTCTCGGTGACGCAGATGTTTCAAACGTAGCCTTAAATTATTATCATCGCTGTTTAACTCAAGTTGACGCACAAATGCCGTGATGACGACCAAAGTTTAATCATTTCTCATCAACGTTTTGAATAACTTCATATACTTATGGACACACTATTTCAGTAATATATTATTTGATGTATCGAGTACTAGTCGTTCTTTATAATGAAGGACCCAGTGCACAAAGTAACTCGATTACTACGCTACGACATCAGAATGTGCGAGTTCTGCCGTAAATGCATACACAATTTGCATTTCGTAGTCCTAACCTGGCGTCGAAATTCACAATATATTTTTGTTTGCCTTGCTGTGTATATGCGTCCACGCGCATATTTGCGTATATATATGCGTCCACGCGCAATACGCGAACGCGCAAAGGCGTTCGCGTATTGTCATCTATAAGCATACCGTATGGATATCTCGCGTAAAAAAAATAAAAATAAATCTGACAGCGTTGCACCCACAAGCAATCCGACCGCAGCTATACAGCGATAACGTCTGAGCATTGCGCTTTCATTTGACTGCGCCGTTCTTGCCATTAGCACATAACTCAGATAAAAGATTTTTAATGTGAATATAAATCTGGAACTCCAAACAGAACCTAGCTAAAACACAAATTTTGATCAGAAAAAACAAAAACAAAAACGAAAGTACGTTAATAGAAAGAAAGTATACATAACGTTCCGGACCATTTCCCACGATGCGAAAAGGTAACGAAAGAAAGCAAGGGGAAAGTCATCATTTGCAGTTATAGCGACGCACGTGCTGATTAAACAAGGAAACGAAAAACTAGAAGGAGGAAGCCCGCTGGCAAAGCGATCGTGCAGGATTCGTGTCTCACGGGAGCGCGCAAGCTCGCTGCGCTGCGGCAGAAGGGGGCCTCAGGCGACGCGGTCGCGTGCTTCGTGATGCTTCTAGAAATGAACGGCATTCCCTGCATGGCGAGAGTTGTTCAGCGCGCAGAAATAAACGGCGGTCATTATTGTTTCCGAAAGCACCTCGGTGGGCGTTAAACATTGATGCGAGCCGCGGCCGGTGGTCCCTGCGAAGCCAGCACGCACGATAAGCTGGGCAATCTCTCGCTTCGGCATGCACAGCGCCGACAGCGCTTTCCTGTCGTCGTTGTTCATTCCTCAGCGTACTGCCGTTTTTTTTTCTCTTCTTTTCTCTTTCTTTTTCATAGTTTGAATGTATGCTCGAAAGGAATCCCACCGGGCGAAATTGCAAGGCTAAAATCGGT
Source organism: Dermacentor silvarum (assembly GCF_013339745.2). NCBI lineage: Eukaryota > Metazoa > Arthropoda > Arachnida > Ixodida > Ixodidae > Dermacentor > Dermacentor silvarum. The sequence goes on from NC_051154.1 coordinate 31,076,291, forward strand.
AACTACAATGCAAAGATGGTAACTGTTACACAAGTGAGCGTTTTGACACTTAATGAGAACGGTATTTTTAAGCTGAATTAGTGCTAACGTCTCTGCGGGTTTTGATGTCCTGGTTAATTTTAGCCAGGTCGATGCAATTAGACACTCGTGCTTTTCTCATCTGATAGCTGCGGTAAACTTTGAACAGCAGTAACGAAATGCTATTCACGAATGTAACGCTGATAACAAAAGCCGAATAATCATTGTCCTTATCTCTCTCATTTTGAATAATTACGCCTTGTGTAATCTGTTCGCCCAAGCTGCCATCTGCAGCACTGCTGCAATACACCCAACTTGCTGGTTGAAACGATAAAGGAGTGACGGGAGCTGAACACGCGGCAGACATTTTATCTCACTGTACCTTGTGCTGAGGCCTGGCAATACATTTCAAGCCAATTGTTCCATGTAACGTACTACACTACACGTGTAGCAATGTTTACGGCATATATCACAGGCACGGCAACGTGTTTTCACCAAGTTTGTTAGGAATATACACTGTTAATCGTTGAGGTGAGTGTATTAACCTCTTAGCGCTTCTCGAACGATATGCGCCATTGATCTGGCTCGTATTCTAGTCCCGCACCTTGTGTGTCCCGAGTATTCATCCTGCGTTGACTTAATTACCCAGTTTAGCCTCAAATGCTGCACGCCCATATCGACCGCTGTCTTTCGGACATGGTTTTGCCATCAGTCTTCTTCGCGGAGGTGCACCGGAGGCCTCGTGGGCATTTTCGAAACGATCCATTTTGGCCTGGGACTAAATTTTCATAGTTCCCCATAAAACATTCTCCACCGCCGTGTACGCTGTTTCTGCAGGTCACGTGCCTCAAGTAGGGCGTTGATACAGGGATGTACTAAATTTGTCCACCAAATGTACTTGCATTCACGTATTATTATTTTTTGGTGGTAACTTGAGTACAAAAATTCTTGGTTTTAAAGAATGACTGAAGGCGTATTTGCCGGCCATTGGAAACAGTCTTCTACGTTCGCGTAAGCAAAATATACATATAGGATGCAGGAACGTCTTTACATTGGACATCCCAATAGCTCTCGATAAACGGACGAAACTCGGCCCTTTCCCCTTGGTTTCTTGTATTTATTAAACGAGACGATACAGTTCCCTATTACTATTTACATTGTCTCAGACAAAGGAGAATGTATGACAAGCAACGGTTCAAGTCTAGGACAGATGAACAATCTTTTTGTTTTTTGTTTTTTGACAAATTGCAAGTTCGCAACATACGCAAATATACAGTTTGCGTACATAGCTTGGGGTCCCCTACCAGAGTGGGCGCCTTTATTAGATGCACGTGTTTGCTTGCTTTAGAATTACATACATCTGCTTGTAAATTACGTTTTTCTGTGTTGCACCGTTTTTTGTGTTAATGTTTTCCGGCGCAGAGTGGTTAAAAAATTGGGCTAGCTTGCACTAGTGGCGCAAGGCTAAATTAAGACACAGCGGAGCTGATGGGTTCCTAGCTGGTCCTGGCTATACGAAGTGATGCTAAGTTATACGAAGTAATGCCAAGTGATGCAAAGTTATACGAAGTGTATAAGCATTTCCTCGTGGTCCGTGGCATCGGGGAACGCCTCGCGAAGCACATGCAGTCCGAGCACACGTAGGGGTAGTGGGGCGAAAGCTGTGCACAGTGTGCGGGCGGCGTGCAGCAGACGATACGCCGGGATGACGTCATGGCGCATGCGCAGTAGCGCGCAGCTGGTGGGAGCTCGGCCGAGCGTCGCCAGAGGCGCCTGCTGCAGTCACGGACACCGCGAGCGTTCGGCGCTAATGCGGGGAAACGGAGAAGCGCGGATGTGGTCGGCAGCACCTCTGCGCGTTGCCTCGTTGGTGCTGCTACAATTTGTTTCTCTCTCTCTCTCGCTCACATTTTCTCTTCTCTCTCAAGCATAGCGCGCAACGCGCGCACTCTCTCTCTCGCTATCATTTTCTCTTTCTCTCTCCCGAGCATAGCGCGTGACGCTCCGCGAGGTGGTTGCTATGCAACGCAGTGGCAGGCGCCACACATTACGGCCGGCTTAAACAGCTCCGCTGTTAAAACTGCGAAAAGATTGCTATGTATTTACAACTTGCATATCAATGCTAGCGCTAACCTGTATCCAAATGCTATAAAAATCAGGCCTTGGTTTAGTTCTATAGCAACCAAGCCTGTTCTCAATCGTCAAATTGGGTGGTGCATGTTTCCCGTGCACATCAGTCTTGGTGCATTAATGAAATAATAATAATGCAAGGGACGAAAATTTTTTGCTAACTTTGGCTTTGTACATTCTTCTGTGATTAGAGCGGCCTGCGTGTTTTTTTTTTTTTTGTGTGTGAGTGTGTCTGTTCCGGCATGTATGTTCTTGCTTTACTTTCGTCTTTGGGGCCTGCGATCTTGCTGTTTCTTTCTTCTTTACTTGCCTTCTTCTTATCTTCCACTTCCTTTTCCGTCCCTCCTCCTACCTAAAGAGTAGGCAAGCTCTGTGCCCCTCTCGATGGCAGTTGCCAGCCTGCTCCTTCCCTATTTCCCTCTCTGTGTGTCTATGTGTTTTCATATCTAGTAATAATAGTAATAATAATAAGCGCACCGCAAGTCATACGAGTCCAAAGTCTGCAACAAAAATCTGTTCAAATCGCCGTCGCAGTAGTGAAGCCTTTCTTTTTTTTTCTTTTTCAGCTATGCTGTTTGCATAGGTTTCACGCACAGATCATGCAGGTCATGTACAATTTAATGTATACGTGACCGAGAATCCTGAAACACACGCACGCACGCACGCACGCACGCACGCACACACACACACACACACACACACACACACACACACACACACACACACACACACACACACACGCACACACACACACACACACACACGCACATGCACGTGCACGCGCAGGCATAAACAAACATATATCAGTGGCTCTGGAATGGTGGTTGTGTTAGACGCCGTCGTCCCAGATTTGAAACTCGATCAAAGCAGCCTAGAAATGCCTATCTCACCGCATCCGTTTCGTTCGTGTCCCATCGATCTCCAGGGGGCGCTTACGTTCTGTCTAAGGTCAGAGAAGCCTTCGTCGGGGCACGTATCTCTTCTAGAGATGGCGCACAGGGGCTGAAATTTGGAACGCCGTTTCTCTAGCGCTCACAATTGTCCGGCGGACGTCACCACGCACCCGCGGCAGAGACAAAAGCAGCGGTGCAAGCCGAATGCGTACAAGCTTGTCGGCGGGTTTTGTGGACGACAGGCCTGAAAGAAGATAAACGATCGCCTGGGATGTCGTAACGAACGCGCTCGTCCGCTGCCGCGTCTCCGGCAGATACCCGCGTGGCACGGTGCGAGAAGGTGAGGGAGAACGATGGCTGTACGCTCTAAGAAAAATACACAAGGAGACGAAAAAAAAAGATGTCTAGCACATCGTGCACTTTATCGTTTATCTTGCGTACCCAGAGACAAACTGGCTTGTGTCGACGCAGGCAGTAAACCAGGCGTGTAGAAGCGTAGCACGTTGACATTAGCTCGTTATGACGATGAGTGTTCCAGCACTGTTACTACCATCCGGGGCTTCAAAGAAGGAATTCGGACACGAGTGGGAAGGAAGCGACAAAAAATCATGCTAGATGGCGACAATTCAGAAGAAAAAATTGCGTGTGCTTTTCAAGTTTTTTCTTCTTTCTTTAGTTTGAAAATGTCTGACTGCATCAGCGATGCAATGTCGTTTTGATAATGCTCTCTCGGGCAAACACAAACAGTAAAGAAGCGAGCGACGAAAAAGTGAGACCGAGCGAGAAAGAATGGCAAATGTGAAATAAACACGAAAGTAAAGAGGGCACACAGCGGCGTCTTTTGAAACCATCGAAAAGACAGCGAGCGACATCAGAAGCGCACAAAACGCGTAAGTACTTGATGAAACCGCTGACATGGGCCTCTTTTCAGAGGCAGAATGCCGCCAATCTCCTTTAAAACGTGCGCTGATAATCTCTCGAGACAAGGTCGTAAATTTAATGGTACGGCTGCAAGTCCCTGAAATGCTTCTCCGCTTCGTACCAGCCACATAAAAATGCAGTTATCAATTGCAGAGAAATCCGACATAAAGTAGGGAGCGAAAGGACACAGAGAGCAAAACGAGCACGGAGAAACCAAACGAGCCACTGCCCGAATTCGGTGCGCAGAGCAGTTTTTCTCCGGAATGCTGAAAGCTGTGCTTGCGACTGCTTAAGGATGTCCAGATCGGCAATATAAACGTACAATGCGCAAGCCAGTCAAATAGAAAGGAGGAAAACGAAAGAAGAGAAAAGAAATAAATAAAAGAAAACGCTTCACATCGCAACTATAGCACGACTCTTGAGGGACAGCAGCGGGTTTCGTCGTTGTCCATTATCTGCGCCTCTTCCATGGCAGCTGCCACAAATACCCGTAATTCCTCAGCGGGCAGAGAACGCGCGTCGTCCGCGCTGAGCTGCAACCACATCGTAGGTCAAAGTTCACGCTGCCGCTGTTGATAAATACCTCAAGCGCGGTCTGTTTACCTTCAGGAAGCAACAACATGAAGTAGTGAAATACTTTTGTTAAGATGCCTTTAAAGTGCGTATAGAGTAACAAGAATACAGACAGAGGATCACCGCCCTACTCTCCGTCCTAAATGGTTTGGGATTTTTTAGGATATTTTTTTTTCAGGCACAAGCAGAGGCTACGTTTTCTTTTTAGAGAAGAGTACATTAATTCACTCTAAAACAATTGCTTTGAGCACTGCAATCTGCTCGGTTTATACTGACTGTTCTTTTTGCTTGGAGATCCTTAAGAACAGCAGCCTTTGAAAGCCATTAGAAACTGACAAGAGTGGTCCATTATCTGGTAGGATCTGTTCGGATTGAATGAGCTTAATTTGTATTTTTCTTTGGAATCTGGTTTTCACATTAGCGACTGAGGCAAGAAATCTTAACAAAACAAAACAAGAAAGAAAGAAGAAAATACCAGAAAAGGAAAAACGTAAGAAAAACAAAACAAAAACAAAACAAATCCCTAATGAAATGTTGAGAGAGAATGAGAGAGAGACAGACAGAAAGGGAAGATGCAGGGGGTTTACCCGAAAGGAAAATACGGTTTGCTACCCTTCACTGGGGAACGGGGGAGGTAATCAGATAAAAAAAAGTAGAGAAAAAGCATGGACACACCATCACAGCCGATCACTGTCCCCACAAACTACCACAGCACAGTATCCACTTGCAGCACAATCAACACCAATTCAGGCTACAGCCGTTTGTGCAGGACTATTGTCCTTAAAAAATGCAGCAGTGCGTTCGTCGCCCTCATATGCGACGGCCTATGAGGTCGGCATTCCAAGATGGTTTGCTCTCATAATGGTTTTTGATCAAAGCACGCCAGAGCAATTTCGAGCGATCGCTTCTGTGCACTGTAGCGATAACAACCGCACAGAAAGTGTAGTACGGTCTCGGCACGACGACAGTCGTCGCAAGTAGCGTTGTCAGCCATCCCAATGCGAAAAGCAAACGACTTCGTAAAAGCCACTCGTAGCCATAGCCTAGAAAGCAGGGTGACCAGCTCGTGGCGGCAGAGTCCAGTTAAAATGGCGAGTTTTTCATTACTGTATACTACGAAAAAAAAATAAAAATCCGCTTCCATTCCGTCCTGTGAAAGTGGATCTACAGCGAAGCTGGTGTGGACGTTAGACGAGTACCACTATCCCAGTTGACGTTAAACGACGCTACACAAGCACCACGACCACAAGTGACGTACGCCACGCGCACACACACGTGTGGGGAAGTGCAGCATATATATCACCATTCTTCCAGGCCGTCCGCCAAGCGCAAGTGCCTTATTGAACTATATTAATGTTTAAAAGTAAAGTGCGTCAGAAAATGCGTAAAGTATAGGACTTACACACAAGCTGCAGACATGGTAGCTTCGGATTGTTATTCAAATATACGAGAAAACATGCATCTTTTACGTGGGAACTGAAAGGCCAAGCCCTTATTCCATCTGCCGTTTCAGGTCTGTCAGAGTGGCCGCGACCGCGAGGTGGCGGTACCGCTAGCACAGCATGCAACCTTATTATTGTAGGCCCTCAGCCTAGCGCAGGCGCGTTATTGAAATAATTGAATTTTATAAAGTAAAATGCGCCAGAAAATTCGTCAAGTACGACGCAACCTACAGACATGATAGCCTTGGATTGTAATTGGAATGTGCGAGAAAACATAATTCTGTTACGCGGAATATCAAACACAAACCCCTTTCCGAGCTGCTGTTTTCTTCTTCTTGTTTTTTTTTTTTTTTTTTTTTTTTTTGGGGGGGGGGGGGGGTTAGCACGCCACGAAAAATCCTGACCAACTAGAGGCTAACATATTCGCCGTAAAATGACTGCTATGTGTACGCCAGCGTGCACGTTTCTGCGTGTACCTCTTTTTCTGTTGCCTAACATGAAGACTATGCGCGCGCGTGTCTGAGCGTGCGCGCATTCTTTCCGCTGATGCTTCATTTCAGTGACAGATAGTAAAAACAAGATGACGAAAAGCAAGTCGAATATATGAATATTTACTAACAACAAAGCCGTAATCTAGATTTGGTGTTTATAAACAGAGTCATCGCATAGCACCAGTAAAGTTTCTTAGAAAGCGAAATTCTTTGAAGTACAATTTTCGCGTATATAGCTAAAACCATGTCACACAAGGAAAACATTTGGAAAAGTAAGCTGTGATAATAAGGCTTGTGTAAGAAAAAAATATATAAAAAAAAGATGAAAGGCACGCCGAGAATTTTGCTCAATAGAAAAATAAACGGGGTTAAGACGAAAACAGTCGTTCAAAGGCACTTAGTTCTACTGCCCTTTATTGCAGACTGCGCCTGACTAACGGTTAGGTGGCATGCTTGAGTTGATAAATGAGTGGCAAGTGCCTACTTGCCCAATAAAGCTATAAAGATTGCGACAAGTTTAACGAGCTGCAAAAGATAAAGAAATGATATAGTAAGGGTTGCAGAAGAAGAGAAAGTAAAAGAAAAAGAAAAAGAAAATGGAGATGGTGAGATTGAAAATGGTGAAAGAGACATTGATTGCTGCTCCCGTGGATCCTCAGAGTGTTATGATTGTGACATGTCTACTCAAAATTAAACTTAAAATGTACAGGAGCTGACGGTGTGTCCAGCCAGAAGTATCATTCGCCGACTCTTTCGATAAAGCGAACATTTCAAAAATTACCCTCAAGGGGGCCCTTCACATTGAAAAGTGGGTCGAATATGTAACGAGAGTGAAACATGTATCGCTGAATGTAGTCAGAAGCACGCGTTTATTGCGGAATGAAAAGGTCATAGAAGGAAGTCACTTCGAAAGTATGCAAGCAAAATAAAACAAAATATGGAATATGCAAATTAAGTTCTGCTTCCATTTTTGTTTCGCAGCATCTCCCGTTGATTCTTCCTGTGCTTGAATTGCGTTCTTCCTCGCACGAGCTGTCTGACACCATTAAGCGTTCGGCATCGAGAATTCGCAAAACGACGGTTTTTGAACGACGCCTCTTCACTATCCACAGTGAACGGTAATCAAAATCCACTCATGTCCATGCTTACGGCCAGCTGTCGACTGAAGTGAGCGTAACGGCGATGCCGCTAAGTTGTAAGCAAGCCTCGCAGGTGAATCGAGGCGGACTGGAAGAACTTTACCGAGGAGACAAATAGGCGGGTGGCCCGCATAATTTCTTTCCAATTTCGCGTAACGAAGGATGCCCCAGGGCAATCGCAGTGGTGTGACGCAGTCAGCCCCGCAGGAGCGTGCGAGATAATCGAAACGCGACGCGGCGGCGATGGTCCGTTTCGAGTTCGCGGCGCCGCAGGGTGCGGTCAGGGAGACACCGGATCGGGAGAGCAGCGTGTCGAAGCGACGCGCATCTCTGCGCCCGACAGCGGGTCATTAGAAGGTGATGGGACCATTACAACACCGCGCCCGTCTTCCTCGTCCTTCGGTCCGTCCTACGCCCGCTCCCACTGGACCCAAGACCCGAGTTTTAGCGTCTAATAACGGGATTACAATTAGCGCAAGGCGCGTGACTTTTATTTTATTTTCGATTTCCCGCGGCGAAGAATCGACCGTGCGCGGAAGATTCGTCCGGCAGTGGTCGTATTAATAACCCAGGAGCACAGCTGCACCCGAGACAACAAAAAACTGAGAAAAGGCTCGCAGGAAGAAGAGAGATACGCGTATTCGCTTCGGGTCTTTGAACAGGGCTTAAAAGCGGTGCTCTTTGCCTGGCTGGATCGTTTTTGTGTTCTTAGCAGATCTAGATTAGAACTGATTTTCTTGATTTCGATTCCCGAAGTGGATCCCCAATAAGGCCGGATTCTTAAAGTTTAGGTAATCAAATGCATTTCGCCTGTCTTTCAAACCAAAAGACGATAAATTGCTTTAACACTAGCATAAAGAAACAAAAATAGTTATCATAATTCGTTTAAAATAAGTAATCGAGAGAGAGAGAGAGAAAGGGAAGCAAGAAAAGGCAGATAGGTTTAACCAGGTGCAAATTCGGTTTCCTTCCCTGCACTGGGGGAAAAGCTTACACGGACGAAAATACAGAAAGAAGGGGGGAGAGGGAGAGAGCGCACCAGTTGCGCGTCACGTAAAGTTTGCAATTCGTGCTTACTCTGACTCAGTCGCACAATTGCCGACGAGCATCTTTCAGTAATTTACAGCGAAGCTGTATGTAACTCGGATCACGGGATTTCGTCGTCTGCGTCGACAGAACAGTCGACAGAACACCATTCCACGAATTGAAGCGAAAAGTGCCTATCTCCATCGGAATTACGCATGCAAGACACACCCAACTATATGTTTCAATAATGAAAAACACAAAACAAGTGTTCCAATAAAGATTGCGGTTGCATAAGCTGCAGTTGCCGGGAAGCGGCAAATGTAGCATACGAAGCAGGGAATGACGTCACCTACACTTTCATATGTAAAAGAAGAACCTGCCCAGAAACTGATTTCATTTGTGTTCTGATAGCGCTATCGAAAGGCCACGAATAGTTTGCACCCCCGAATAGCAGCGTGAACACGATGAGCGGCGACGGAAACAGCAACGCCGATATGCACAACGGCTTGGTGCGCAGGTTAGGCAGGACGCAGCGGTTCCTGCCCAAAGCAGGAACCGCAAAGCAGTAAGGACAGTTAGGACGCCTCAAGACCGGCGCTATACAGTTTTTGTACATGCAGTGCATTTAATTGTCTCGCTGTCAATCATTTGATGTAGTGCATTGCTCAATCGTTGAAGGCTACGTCAGATTGGTCTATCAGATCAGGTGATACCACAGCTTCGCTGGTGAACCACGTGTATAGCGTGGACTGGAGCCCAATTTTTTTCGTATTTTGGCAATAACAATAAGAAATAAAATAAACATGAACATTTTTTCTCAGTCGTGAAGGGCTAGGCAAACTTGTCTATGGACTTTTTACACGTTTTAACGTTTTACACGTTATAACGTTTTACACGTTATGAGTTTTTACACGTTGACTTTTTTTTTACAGAGTAACTGTTAGGTGAATGCTAATTACATGCGGAATTGAATAAATATGCAGTCCTGACAACCATGGCACCAGCTATGCATCTGAGGTTTCAATCACCATCGCGTAAATTTCACGTATGTACAAGAAGGGAAAAGAAGTAAGGCGTTGGGATGATCGCTTTATAACAAATGGAATAAATCATGGCGTATGAGGACATACTTGTGGCGGCAAAAAGGCGCACTCATTTTTGTGTTAACTGCTGAGGACGTTTCCCCGAGAACGGCAGTCTTTTCTGCATAGGCAGGCGTTTCCATTGTTTTCCAATCAAGGGTGTGTCTCTCTCTTTGCGACTGGTCAACTGTCACAGATGGTTAGGTGAAATAACGTTTGATGTGCAACAACCTTGTTTGCTATATTCCTGGTAGCTTTTTTCCTCGCAGACATACGAAAGAATGGCGAAGCTGCCTTTACAGGAGTCTTCGTGGTCGCGGTGGCTGAATTCGCAAGCCTTGCGTTTCTCCGTGAACTGTTTTCAATTATCTGGCCACCTTGACTAATTTATATTCGCTATCGAGATGAGCCGGCAGCGTTCTTAAAAGCCGCTCTTTGGCGTATGCGCCGCTTCGTGAATACGCAGCCTGGGCCAGGATTCACAAATCTTTTCGTTCTTAAGAACTGCTTGTTATCGGCTAATAATACGTTCGCTATAGGATAGCCCGGCAGCTATTGCTACGATCAGTTCTAGCAAACGGGCTGCTTTATGAATAAGGTAAGATGGTTTGAAAGGACAAAGAAGGACGTATGACTTTTGTGAGTTCAGTAGTTTCCACAAAGTTTTATCGGATTTGAGAGTAAAACGGTGTAAAACACGTAAAAAAAAGATAGAAATGAATTCTGCTGTGTTAGTTTGCGTCAGTTCCAATCCCAAGCGAAGGCAACCACTTTAATCATGACATCAAAGCGAAAAGGGGCTGGGGCACACAAAAGGAAACATTGCACTTTCCGTAGTGTGCCACCACCGCTTCCGCTGTGCACAACACGAAAGTATTTGTGCACTCAGTATTAGTGCATTGAAATTTGCCAACGCATGCACATGAAGGCAGTGGAATAGGGTCATTGGGCGTGTTCAGGGACTAGCACGTTTATGCATTCGAGCACGCACGCACGCACACGAGAACGCATGTACTACGCAACATCCGTACTAGAGAGCCGAACAAACAAACACGCGCATCCGTCGCGCGGAAGTGACAGACCGGGCAGTGAAAGACCTGAATATTGAAAAAAAAGAAAGAAAAAGAAAGTAACATAAAAACCAAGAAGCATGGCGTTCGTCGTGCCGACAGCCAAGGTTTGAGAGACCCACCGTACACCGCGACGCAGTCTCATGTAGGCCACGCTACTGAGGAGCGGTCAGAGCAGTCGGCCGCCACCCATTTGCATTTAAATGAAAGATCCTCAGACAGGCGAACGCGCTCTCTGGCGGCGACACGGAGTTTTCTACGGTGCCGCCGACGAACTGGGCCGCCGCGACGGCAGCGGGGCTCCGATTAATCCGGCCGGCGAATGCGTCCGCACGGAAATATCGGAGCACATTCCTCCATACTGCTAGGCTGCTGGGCGGTCGGGTGGACTTCCCAGATCGGCTCCAATCAGCACAATTAGAATACGCCCTCACAGCTCGCGGCCGTCGAGGGAGAGAATTGATTGGCCTGCGAAGCAAAAAGGCCGCTTGTGCTTTCTCCCTCCTCTGTCTTCCAGCGCGGCGAGAATTTGCCCGGTCGCAGCTCATTAGCGACGTAGATAAGGAAACACTTTTCGTTGTGGGGGCGATAGCGACGCGGCTTCGCTTAAAACGAGCCATTCAAGGATGGCACCGAATAAGGCCCGTCGCTGATGCGACTTGCGCGCGCGCGTTTGTGTGCGAACTCGGGATGAAGAAAGTTGGCGCCGTGTGCCACGCACTCAGTTCGGTTTTTACTTTTCGCCTTTTGTTCGGTAGCGACAGCTGCGCGTGGTCCCGCAATTTTCGAACAGCTCTACATTTTTGAACAGCCCTCACAGCCGCACGCGTTGCCGCAGGAAGCAACGCGTGCGACTGTAAGAGCGTTCCACTGGGTCTCCTTTGAGCTGGTTAGAATGAGGAGGTGCGTAGTTCAGCCAAATTGGAACTCAAATTAATGCTCTTCTTTTCTATTATTTTTTTACGACACTTTCTGTTAACTTTGAGAACTCGTTTGAAACTACGAGGCTCGAGAACTAAGATTACATGAAAGAAACTTGCTATTCTAGAGTCCCGTAGGGTATTGACGAATGCTAATCACCCAGTACCGGTAAGTGGGTTCTACAGTAAGTTTACAAGTTCTACAGCTCTTATCTGAATAAAAGAAGCGTAAGAACCAGCTAAAAAATTAAAAAAAATTCAGCTTGTTACTGATAAAGGTGTAAATTGGAACTGAACAGCACGCTTCCCTGAGTCTTGTTGCAATAGAAACATTACTACTCGTAGTCATTTGCTTCTTCCTGAGTTTTGTATTCACAAAACCCTTCACCCGTAGGAACTGTTCGTGATTAGCCACGCGCAAAATCTCATGAGAAAAGAACCAAAGCACCGGCAAATTGCTTGAGAACTTTAGGGTTCCAGGGAGCATTCATAAAGAGCTGTTTTAGATTGGCTGGTTCCTTCGCTGGCAATATGTTAACTACCATGATTCGCAGGTGCCTTGGATTGTAGGTGTCCTGATTCACAGCCCGCAGTACAGTGCGCAGAGACATTCTCTTACCAATGCGTTCAACCAATTGGACGACCGGCCTCTGTCGGAAGAAAAAATTCTCCACCACAGACTGGACTTAACGTCACAGAAGAAGGCCGTGCAGGCGCTTCTGCGCTTCTTGCGAGCCACCGGCATATCTAACCGACGTTGATTAGAACGCTCTTCTGGTGCAACGAAACAATCGCACACCTCCTTTGTAAGTGCCCTCGTTTCAACCCGCAGAGAGCAGCTCTCTCAGCCACGATAGATCAACTGGACAAACGCTCAATAACACAAATCAACATCCTTGGAAACTGGCCTACACGAACAACAGTGCGAGCCGCCCTGAAGGCACTGCTGCGTTACTTAAAAGACACCGGACTCAGTGACAAATTGTGACTCTACACTATGTGACGTAGGATGGAACGTTGACACTATGCAACACTATAGAACGCCTTCGCATACTGCGCGACAGTGCCCACAGAAACAGTTCAGTTTTGTGTGTGTGTGATTTTCTTTTCTTTCCTTTTCCCCCCCTTTTTTATACTTACTTTTTATCTCTCTCTCCTGTCAAATCCCTTTACCCCTCCCCCGTTACAGGGTAGCCAACCGGAGATAATCTCTGGTTAACCTCCCTGTCTTTCCTTTACCTTTCTCTCTCTCTCTCTCTCTCGGATTCACAGGGTTGGGTTGATTCTTACTGTGCCGTCTAAAAACAAAACAAAAATGAAAAAAACACTTTGCGATTCAATGTTATTCTCATTTCACCCAGAAAGACTAGCACTAGTGCCCATAAATAAACTCAGCATCTTAGAGTAAACCTTGCTGAGCAGATACATTGATGCCCTTTCAGCGTGTTCGGTTGTGGCAGGGTTTTTTCACGTGCATACAGGAAAATGCAGCAAACTTGAAAGAAAAACGTGGTCCTGAATGTACCTGCCCCAAATATATTTTTGCCAATATGAAAAAAAAAAAGATGTCAGCAAGACTGATCCGGGAGGTCAAGTAGCGATGTTGTATCGCTTGGCTGCCGTTCAAAGAAACGCCGCTGGCGGCTGCTACGTGCCCAAGTGTCACCAACTAAGGCAAGCATGGCGGGAACTCGATACATGCAATGTGCCCCCCCCCCCCCCCCCCCGCCTATTTATTCTGAGTCAGCACCTTGAGGCTATCTCTTTTGGACCAGCGTTTTAAAACAAAAAGTTAATGAATGGTGACAAGGAGATAGTGTACGAGTGCTGGTTGTATGTTATGGACTGTGATGAATCAGCGCTGCCGGTCGGGAGGGTGATGTGGAAGGACGAACCGTCCAGCCGCTCTCGTGAAGGACTCGCGCGGGCGCGTCGGGCGCGCGTGGGGACCACGTCAGTTTCCGGATGGCTAGTCGGGCCATCAGCGAGCCATCGGCAAGAAGGCTGTGCGAAAGGGTGGCGGGGGCCCTCCAGAGGCGAAAGCGTTTTCACGCTTGCCAGCCCATGCTGGCGTGCGGTTCTGCAGCGCTGGGTATTTTAAAAGACAAACATATTTGGCTGGGCCAGAGCGCTGACGCGTGCTGGGCCGTACTTTATAGCTGTATGCAACCGGCTCGCTCGCTGGAGCACCGCCGAAAACTCGGGCTTCTCATTCTTCCAGCCGGTTTCGTCAAGAATCTTGATGGTGCCGAGCCACCAACTCTTCCCTTTCCATATACCTTTTCACTTTTGCCCTTCTGATAAATGCGCCGCGCTGAAGAGCTTCGCGGGCGGCACTTTCTTCAGATGTTGTGTTCGTCGAGCACTCTTCAACCTAGCTTCCCGGTGAATCAAGCGACGGCTAAATCACTCGCCTGTGCGTTCTACTGCGCACGAACAAAGCAAGGGTCCGCACTTGCCCCGATTATGTCTGGAGGAACAAAGAATGCTCAAAGAAGCAGAAGAAGAAAAACAAGAAAACTTTATTCAATTATGGCTCTAGTCCGAGTCTTCTTCGTTTGTGAAGGTGGCACTCTCTGGTGCTGGAGAAAATGGCGACTGCCGCCATTCCCTTTGTATGTACGAGCCAGACTTGACACACGCGTGTTCTTCAATGCGGCTTCTGCCATTTTGAATTCAGTACATGAACTCATTTACTAAGACAGTGTGTCAGCGCCGTATCTCTCTCTCTTTCCACCCACCTTCCTATCATGCTTTTTTTTTTTCCTTCTCACGTCAGTTGCTTCACAGTGCACTGAACCCGAATGTAGCCTTGGCGTTTATGAGTTGCCTTTTCACCGTGAGGTTGATTCGGCCTGTGCAAGCGTGTGGCCCATGATATCCCTCGTAACTGGAATATTAGTCATGTTATCAACGAGCTGACATCTGCAATTGCTACAGGAACCGTCAAATTCTCCTCAGAAAGAAACCAAGGCAATCACTGGGTATTGTGTAAGGTGAATGAATTTTACGTTTGTCTGATGGAAGAAAGGATACTCCCACGAAGTTCACGCGACGAAGACAATACAACAGCAGTACGTGATTGTCTATGCAAAGGGGGATATGGCACAATCTTCCAACTTTAGCTAAAGTCACCCGCAAAAAAGAGGCGCTAATAGCATGGTGCAGGAGTACTGGTTAACACGTGCACCTAATATTACTGCATTTTCAATGAACTTTGGTAAAAGTATCGGTCTTGGCCATACAATGAATAAGTAGTCCTTTCTGGTCGCCAGCGGCATGCGCTTTCAGACATTTTGCTAGAACGCTGATACTAACGTTCGCGGCAAGCAGCTCCTTAAGTTGGTGTTTAACAGGGCAGCGACTATGACTGCCAGATGGGAAAGTTTTCTTCTTTTTTTTAAATAAACCGCTGTTTGTTAACAGTGCTCCAGGGGGGGGGGGGGGGGGGGGGGGGCTGCTGCAGTTTTGCTGGATAACTCATACCTAAAAACAAATTGAATCACGTGTCCGATGGTGGTAGCAAACCTCGGTCCCCCAGCACCTCATGCAGCCCGATGCTTCCACCATTCGATCACAATTTCACGTCCAGTACTATCGTGCCAATGGTAACTACCTCTTTAGGATTATCACCGAGTGTGTCACATTACGCAGCACCAGTTTCCTTTGCGTCAATGACGCAGGAATGAAACGGGTAAACTATACAGCATGATTGGGCTCCACGTAAGCTTCGCGTTATTGATTTCAAGGTCCGCTTTGAATGTGCATAATAGCAACAACAACAGCGACAATAAATTTTCCTCACTCACACATACTAATCAAGATTCGGAACATTGCCGTGGTCGAGTGGTTAAGCCACTGTCTTTCCCACGAGGGGGAACTGTCTCACGGATCTAGGAACGCCATGAATATAGATTTTATTGCGATAGCAACTATATGGACACTTCAGGCGAACTGTCGCAACCACCGTTGCCGTGATGTTCTGTACGAAGTCTGAGTGCAACGATAATAAGCGTCCCGCGCACCGTATGCTGTGGGTGCGGCGGCAAGTGGGTTGAGGCGAGAAGGATGATGGCTTGACGAACGCCGTCTTCCCGCGCGCCCTTTTTCATCCCTTCCATCTGTACATGTCTTTTTGCTTTTTGTCTCCGCGTCTTCCTTCACTCTCTTCTATTTTCAGTGATGTCTCACGTCTATTCTTCTAGCAACAAGATCATGAAACGCACCGTCCTTTCATCACATGATCATCCTTTCTTTCATTACATCTATCAATAAGATAAGGGAACGGACGGAATTTTCAAGTTTCCATGTCGACTTATAAACCCTACCAATATGGCAAAACTTACAATATTTACAGAATTTACTAACACCTATATTGGACCTAATTTGATACCATACCTCACATTTCTTTTTTCTTTCTAATTGGCTTTTACATATTTCTAAAAAATACCTTTGGGTCTTTACACCCCTTATTGTTTTATTCTTAATTGGTTTTACGCCTGTGATACTTCGGTGGTGCGGGCTTACCTTCACTTTTGTTTTTCATTTCTTTTTTACAAGAGCGATTCCAAAAATGCCCATTGTTGGAGTTCCCGTGATGAAGCGCGTGTCTTCACCTCTAGCCCTGCCGTGGTTGCGCATGGTTATTCGTGCGGCTGAGGGCGTACGCCGACGTTGCACCGTATATTGGAGGACGTCTGTGACGGGTGCCCGCGCTAATAGCGAGCCCAGGTGGCTGGTGGCTTCATGCGCGCTGTCTTTATGCGCGCCTAGTGTTGGGGGCAGAGTAATCTGAGTTTCGGAGACTCGGCACAGTTGAAGCTGTGAAGCGAGCGTACGAACGAAGCGTTCGCTCCCGGCTGCCACCGCTCCTCATCACGCCAGCGTTGGGACAGCGAGCACTCGCGATCATCGTGTGAAATGCTGTCATGTTTGCCTATGCGTGCGTGGCACCATGCTTGTTAAGTGAATTATTACGCCAATGTTTACTGCTGTATATAGAGCCCTTAAAACTACAAACCTTACTTAGTCTAATTGTGTAATACTTTGCTATCGCTACCAATGCTTCACCTTTCGGGCGATACTGCGACTTTTGTTTTTCTGAAACTTTGTACTTCATGTCTATATTTTACGCACATGCATGCGTCGTGCACGCGTGGCTATCACACAGTTACCAGCCCTACAAAGGTACCGCATTAAGCGAAACAGCAACCGCACTGTTGATGCCGGCTTTGTATAGGCCCGACAGGAGAACACAGAGGGGTTCCCGGTCATCGTGCAAGTTCGGCTCAGCAATGGGACCGCACAAAGCGGCCAGGGTATGACTGACTGAAACAATTTGGCGCGCCTCTCACGTATACACTTCGATCCGCGGCAGTCGATGCTTGCAGCAGATACAATAAAAAAGCTCGCGTGTCACGTCGTCCTCGGCGTTCCCTTTCAAGGACGGCGAGGCTCGGTCGGCACCGATTCCGTCACCGTCGTGTCAACCGTTTCGCGTCCCTTAGCTATCAGCGCGCGCATCGATTCGTATCGGGGCACGAACGGCCCGTTATTCCTGCTCCAATATCTGCTATCTCTAACGTCAGCTCGCTAGCTGACGTGAGTACGGAGACATAGATAGGTACCGCCATAACTTGACTTTGTTAATCCAATATAGCTCATTAATTTAGAAGCCGAGGTAGTGAACTAACAGGAGACTGAAGAATCCACTGGCAACTGGATCGAATTCAGCAAAAAAGCAAGAAAGGCAACGCTCAATGCGCACGAGGCAGCCATCAGTAGCTTCTCAAAAGAAGGAGATACGTTTTTTTAATGTTAACTCACGAGAACACTGTAACCATCACATCCTATATATATATATATATATATATATATATATATATATATATATGACAGTCAGTACATGTTTTGCGCCCTTCACGTTCCTCTGAGTCTTTCCCATGTGGTTAATCACATAATGGATGGTCCGGTTCATCCGTTATGACGAGCATTGCACTGCGGGTTCTGATATAAGCCTGATGACGAAACACGCTCATCTAAGGAGCGCTTCAGTGACGCGTAATAGACCTACATGTCATTTACGTCCTATTAGGGAAGGCCCCACACATCCGCTAAGCAATGCCGAGAACACATGGCCATGTCAACCACAATCATTGTTTAGTTATGGGCATTATCGATTCATAGTCTCCTACATGTAATAACCTTTTCCGAAATGTTATAGAAAGCACTAATTGCAACGGCGCGAAGCTGGGATAATATCTTTAGCTGGTAGAGCTGCATTAGTACGTAAGGCATTAGCCTGCGTTAACCTGGCATTAGCCTGGCATTCGATGCACTTTAACCACAGTGTAACTTCTGGTGAAATCTATCACAATTAGATAATCACGTGTACAACATCCATAAAAAGCTACTTTTCTTCGTGAAACACTCGTTCAGTGCATCGCGTGAATCTATGTCCCTGCAGCATCTAAACCTCAATGTAAGATATTTCTCAGAAAGTAACGAAGAATGGCCGTCTGTCTTAGACAAGCCTTTGTGCACCGTCCAGCGATAATAGTGGTATGGCCTGCAGGTGACTCCGTTGCGGAGCAGCAAAGCACCAGGAGTACGTCTACTTTGGTCACGTGCACCTACTGACAAAGGAGAGGAAAATATATCGCTTCGGTAAAGAAAGTTGAGTAGACGAGCTACGTTGATTCTTAAACTGTTCGGTATCTTTTTCCAAGGGCCCCGAACTGCATGGCACTGTGCCTCATTTCAAATCAGTATAGAAGAGAGCTAACATATTGTCGAATGACAACACAGTGCAAGAAAGATTACATTCAGGTCGAAATAACCCAGCAGATAACGTAAACGCCCGTTATGACTAAAACAGATAAACATGCAGAGGACTATTCTAAGGAAATCTTTAAGCGTCACCCAAAGAAAACGGAATGGAAGCAGGTCCGACGAGGACGATGACAAAAACGAGAACGATGATGAAGGTACGTCCGCACGTTCAAGGGAAAGCCCTTGACGCCAAGAGAGTTTTTTGTTCTTTTCTTCTCGCTTGTTTTTTATTTCCTGCCGCTTAGTCTTGGTTGCAGATTCATTCGTTCGTTTCTTTGAGAAGTCTCTCTTACGATTGCTTTATGAGTGCTTTCGCTTTGTACTTTTCATTCTGGGCCAGTAGGGGAAGAGAAGCACAGAATTAGGGTGGGAAATTACTGTGTGTTGATTTAGGGTAAAACAATTCCCACGCAATTGAGAGTCATGGAGCAGACATCTTATAACAGTTATCTGTTTAAAACAGCGGCCGGATATGCGAAAATACAACAGGGGCGCTAACTTGCAGACTGGGTTTCAAGTGCTATATAAATCGCATGATTTCTTATAAGATCACAAAAACAAAAATTCCGTTGACTGCCTCAAAAGTCAGTAAAGAATTGTTTACCATGATTATAAACATCAGCGTTTTTGTAACTATGACCATCATCATGTTTAGGCACAAGTACATTGTATGACGGGTACTTCGTACAGGGGACATTACTACTTGGTAAATATTTTTATTCCTCTAAGCGCCAAATTGAAGAAGGAAAAGGAGCAATCAAACACGCGCACCAACGCGGCAAGTAGGAGACAGAGAAGACAAAGGGAAAGCTACAGAATCCGCCATGGACGACGGTTTTAATGTAACAGTAAAGCCTTGTAAATAATGCAAATACAATTCGTGTCTCAGCGTAACCACGGCGTCCTTTTATTCTTCAAATTGCTGCCGAAACCCGGGAGTACTCGCCGGGAACCTTCAACAGGAAGACAGCGCGTCAGAAGGACAGTGGCAGACATTGCCGAATGACCGCCGGAACTGTCGTCACATGGACAGTGAGCACCAGGAAAGTGTGGACAACAGTGTCCCCCTTATATACCCTTTTCACGGCAATCCCGTGGGCGCCCCCATGCTTGAACACGGGTTGACGCGGCTATTGGTTGCCTCAGCTGCCTCCGCTGCCTCCGTGTTTTCCATGGATGTGCATGACGCCTTGGTGTGGCTCAGCAAACATCTGTTCAGCGTATATCGTAGACGGTGACTGGATGTACGACACGAAGCTTTGTCCACAGCTTCAGAGGGCATGTAAGCGCTTCGGAGCTCATTACGCCTTGTCCAAACGGCGCAAGCAGCGTATACTGCGCTTGTACTAAAAGCGGGGCTAAACTGTATTCCAAGCTGTTCGAACTTTCCTCTTGCTAATTAATTCAATTTCGGTGTGTTTTGCTCTTCCTTCCTTATTTGACAAACACTTTGAAGCAGCGGCTTGTCATGTTTCTGACTCGGTAAAGTTCCTGGGTGCGGTCACTATCTGATTGTTTATTTTCTGCCTAATCGTTCACGGGTATGCTTAGTTGCGATATATTTGTTCTTGCTGCGCACAATGGGCTTGGAACGTAGATGTCCTGCACTTTGTAATATTTTGTAGCAAAGAAGTAGTATTGCTAGTCACTCGCTTGCTCTGTGGACCGTCACGAAACGTTCAGCTTCGAACATGCGTGTGCTGTCGGTGTAGTCGCCGTCACCCATGCTTCGGCGCATTAACTCTAGTGTGCGTTCATTCACTTATACTCTTGATACGTTGGCGATAGAGTGGGCGTAAGTTTACTTTTGAGTTGTGGTGATTGTGTGTAGATAATGTGCAAAAATCTATGCCCGGAAGCGGCGCTACCTCCTTTGTCACCGTGTAACGAGCGGTAATCACTCTTGCCGACGTTCGAGGGTTGAAGTTCTTTCTTTGCAGGTCAGCAAGACAACGCAGGTGGATGAGTGAATTTTTTTTTTATTCTCGAAGAAAGCCGTGCATCGTGGAAGGCCGGCAACACAGTCATTCCTTATGTAGCAGCGGTCCTTGGACTTGGTCATGCAGATTCATTCCATTCCTTAATATGCCAGTCATTATATTTGCAGCCAACTACTGCACACGTCTTCCCTCTAGCCTTTCAGCATGAAATGATCAGAGTGCGTCAGCGAACACCCAGTTGCATTTCCGATATCTGCTTGCGTAGTAGTAAGGCAGAAGCGGTAATGGTTTCGTATTCCTGCGGCTTTCGCTGAGGCAACGGGCGGCGTGCCGCCGAATGTGCCATCTCGTTCCTTTAGAGCAAAATGCTCATTGAAAAGGGCCTACACCAAAAGACGACAGTGTAAGCTTCAAACGACCACATGTGAAGGTGAGTCCTGCCGCTGCTAATACGCGTTTTGGAAGATGGACCGGCTGGAATAAATGCGAAACTTGTACCAACGGATGAGCACACAGGCGATAAATGAAGCGACGGCGGTCATAGAAAGCGGGGACATAGGAACAAGCTCCTCCATCATCGAAAAAATACAAGCAAACAATACTGGCTTAGATGAGCTTAATATCTAGCTAGAAACAGCTATATCCGATGGTGAGTTGGTAGCCGAAATTGAAACAGTGATGAAGTACGAAGATGCCGCAAGGAGATTGCTCGGTATGCTAAAAGCTCGAAACTCGCTACTACGACAGAACCAGCAGTCAGCAGTAATTGCGCAATTTATGTCGACGCGATCTGATCAGCCTCACGCACACAGATCTATGAAGCTCCAAGCACTACAGCTACAAACATGCAGCAGAGAAATTTGTCACTGGCCAGGATTCTGGGAACCGTAAAATTGCTAGTTCGCAACAATGAAGGTTAGACAAAGGACGAAAGATTGCATTACCTACGAAACCTATTGATACGAACCGCGCAAAAGCAGACACAAAACACAAAAAGAGGCGACGAGAACAAGCGCTACGAAGATGAACACAATCAACAGAGCCCGACGAACCATAAGTAAACTTGAGTAAGGTGTGAGACCGGGCTAGTTTGTATTCCATATTGATACAAACAGAAGCGCTTGTCCTCGTCGCCTCTTCTTGTGTTTTGAGTCTGCTCTTGCGCTGTTCGTATCAATATGGAATACTAACTCGCCTGGTCTCACACCTGACACCTATTGAGCGGCGCGGCTGCGGCAGCGATTGAAGGCCTCCAGGCGACAGAAGAGTGCTATGACGGCGTCTTCGACAGTATCACGAGTCACTATGCAAACAAGCATATCATAGTTCAAGAGCACTTGGGTGGCGTACGAGCGCTTCCAACCGTTACTCGCTCTAATGGCGTCCAAGGCATCAGAAAGTTATATCACTTTGTCCAATGCCACATACGAGGGATTCAAAAGCCTCAACGTCAGTTCCGCGACCTAATCCATAATAATGACGGACATGCTGTAGGAGGCTCTGCCAATTGACATCGTCATTGGATGCCGCCGACAAATGGCCAGTGACAAATCATCTTCCAACGAGGAACGTGAAAGTGGCAGTATCATTTTATGCAGGTGATGACTTGCAAGGTTTACTGAAGTACTTTCGCGTGGAAGTCGCGAGCGAAGCAGGCTCGGTGACAGTCCAGAAAAGAAATACTCTTACCCTGGAGCAAAAATTACTATGACGTCTCAGCTACCATCGGCAGCAGCTTTATACACCTCTTCGAAACTCAATGGCAAGTCGTGTGTTTTCTGTGCCTCATGAACGCACAGCACGGCTGCTTGCGACAGTGGCCTTACCAAAGGAGAAAACTAAATAAGCACATGGAAGACAACCGCTGCTTTCGATGCCCGATGAAAGGCAACCTCTCCAAGGACTGCCGTCGGCTGGCGAAGATCGGAATGTGCAAGGGAGGGCACGCCACGTCCATGTGTGATCCCACTTGGAATCCACGAAACGTAAGCGCGTTTACTATAGTCGACGCAAGTAGTCTTCACAGTAGTTTAAGTTCTTGCGGGAACAACAAACTATTGCTGCAGACATTTCGTGCGTGAGTCATCGATGACAAGGAGGGTGCGCACATTAGTAACATCGCAGACAGCGGCCGTCAGCGCACCTTCATACGTGAAGCTGTTTCGAAGACGCTTGTATTGAAAAGCTAGGCAATATCTGCCTTTGAATATCTTTGGACAGACAGGGTCATTTTCAACGCTGCACCACGTCATAGAACTCCTTCTGTGTAGTCAATACAACTGTCTGGAGTACTTGATCCCAGCTATTGAAATTCGCTTCATTTGCAACGACGCAGTGCAGGTACCAGTGGAACACGAGTTCATGCCGTCATCGAAGAAGTGGCCTAGCGCAAAGGAGCTACCAAAGCCGTTAAACAATTTACGGAGTACTCTTGCTCAAGCTTGGCTATCCTGGCTATTCTTGCTATCCATTAAAACACGTTCAGATCACATATCACTTTGCATCCCGTTAAGAAGAAGAACGCCGTCTTAGCGAGCCTAAATACAGTCAGAGAAAGACGAAGCGATGCCACACATTGTGCGTGGCAAGTCTATTGCATAGTTGAGTGAACAATAAATTCAGCAGCACATCAGTGGCACCGAACTCCGCAAGAAAGGCAGCGTGTGTGAAACACAGGAGCAGACACAAGACAGGAAACACCTGTGAGAACGACAAAGGCACAAACGCTTGCTGATCAGTAGCGTCGAACTTTGCAGAAAGAGAAACAGACACGAAGGACAACTGTGAAGCTCTTCTGAGAAGCTGTCAACCAAGCAAATAAGTGTCCAACACAGTTTATCTGAGACAGACAATGCTCTTTTCAAAACGCACGCCTCTCCAGGGTGCGGAGGATATTAAATATTCTTCCTCCTCGAAGAGCCAGATTGAGGAAGGAAAATGAGATATCAAACACGCTTGCTGAGTGGAAGATAGAAGACAGTGAATAAGACAAATTTAAAGCGATACAGTTAGCCATGACCTCTTTTAATCTAACAGTAGAACCACGTAAATACGTAACTACAATTCGTGTTCCAGGAAGTAAGAAAGGAAAACAAGAGGTGAAAGGCAGAGAGGTTAACCAGGTTAAGTGTCCGGTTGGCTATACTCTGCACAGGGGGATTGGGTAAGGGCAGAAAAGATAAGAAAACAAGAGAAGATGAAAATAAAAAAAGGAACGCATCAGTTCACACATTCTATAGTTTTTCAATAAGTCCTGTTTCTTTTAAAAAGCATACTAGCGCTTTTACAGCAGTTCGTGCCCACGTCGGCTGCGACCAGGGTCCAATAATTCTGGATTCCGTAAGGGGATGACAGCCAATCTTGTCGAGCGTGGTGCTGAGGACTTTTTTTGTGCACTAAAACGACGACAATCACACAGAAGACGTACAATCGTCTCTTTGCACCCGCAAACTTCACAATATGGACTTGTGGCCATTCCGATAAGGTAGGAGTATACTCCTACTACTCCGCTTGGAGTAGCTCGTACCAATACTCCGCTCGGAGTAGCTTGTACCAGTGCGTATACGCACTGGTACAAGCTACTCCAAGCCATAGGCGACAAATGAGAGTTACCTCCCGTCGTGGTAAGCCGTGTGGAAGGCGGAGCTTCAAATCAGGACCCAGGGGAAAAAGGCGCTGGCTTTTAGAGGCTACCTAATTTCATAGTGCTAACGTAAGCTTGCGAGCAAGTGCACGGAGCTTTCCCGCTGCGTCTGTTCTGGACATGTATGGATAACGACACAATCGGCACTGGTATGTGAAGATCGAGCGGCTGCGTCTGCTTGCTCGTTTCCAAGGATACCACAATGACTTGGCAACAATTGAAATACATTGTCATGTCCTTTGTCAACTGCCTCATCGTAAATTTCGCATGTGTCCGCGACAAGTCGTTCGTGGGGTCCACGGCGTAGAGCAGAGAGTAACCACTGTAGTCTTTTGTTCTACATTACCCTCTAATACCCAAGATATAATGAGTAATAGAAGCATTATGACGTGTAAGATTACCGGAGCTTTTTCTTTTTCTTGCGCTGCACTGAAAAACAGCGGCGTGGCGATTGCGTCAGAAACGGGGCAAAATATTTCTTGAAAAAAGGTTTCTTTTCTTCAGGCATGTAACCCTAAAATGACTAAACACAATCTCGATTTTTCCTGCATGTAGGGATGATGCTTTCAACCTCCGTAACAGAGCGTAGGGAATGTTCAGACGTATTATTTGCTTTTTGCATTGCCTTCTTTTCTGATATACGAGTATGTAATTAGCGGTGCGGATATCTTACACGAGCGGGCACTCTATGCATCCAGCAGGTAACCACTACACATTATTGGGTCAAAATTACAAGCTGAAAGCGTTATTTCGCATTCCGCCGAAGGACAGGAGCCATATCGTACTAATAAATGGATATGGAGGATAAACATCCTGTTTACGAGCCTGTGTCTCTGGTGCCTTGCAGCGAACAAGACGATCTGAACTGAAGATGGTCGCCCACTGCTAAGCTGCCAACATGCCTTCTGCCTCGAAAGATTTCACTTCCTACTTACGACAGCCCTCTTCTCCTTCAACCAGACGAACGTTTTTACTGGATAAACGGAAACGGACGGCGCACGTCCCACCCGTAAACCGAGCTCTAAGACGGGTGTTCGGCGAGCGCCAAAAGCGAGAGCATATATTGGGGAGAAGGTATAGCTCACGAAACGACATTCACTTTGCGAAAGCTAAGGTACCACACGGCCGCAAGCTGCGCACGCACCCCGCGAAGGAATTTAATATCAATAACCCGTGCGTCCACCTGCATAATCATCAAATTTTCAGGTCCCTTCCCGTTCGGTGGTAGCGCCCTGCGCGAGAAAGTGGAGAGGGAGTAAGGACTCGCCACGTTAAACAAAACGAAGCAATCAAAATCGTATTAAAAGAAACAAAGAGACCAAAATCTCCCGCGCGGTGGCGCAAATGCAATAAGGGAAAGCTGTTTCGCAGTTTGCACGCTTGCTTATATTCTTTCTCGGAGGAATTTTTCTTTCGTCTTGTTTTCCTCTCACTTCAGGGTGGGCACGTTAGATTCTTCTTAGTACGTAGTAAACGTCCAGCGCGAAAAACTCTCGCTGCGTGTCAAGTCACGGCAAGAAAGACCGCAAGGCATTCTTTTTCTTTATTCCTTTGGATTTCGAAGCCGAATTCAGAGCCTTACAGTTTCCTTGTTTCGTTTTTGTGCGCGAGCTCAGGCACGCGCTATACCCTCGTATAGCGCTTACGCCTTCAAAGTCCGTCCAAAAAAGAACGTGGGGCCGCGTACACTGCACGCGGTGTATCATACTTAAATCTTGCAGCAGATTTGAAAACGCTCACGTCGTAAAACAAGGGTGAAGAGTCCCGCCATACTCTCGGCTGTCGCTCACTGGCATCCGGTTCTTCTACTTGCCGTCACCCAAGGAGCCTCAAATTTAGTTTACAATTTCTTTTTTGCCACGCTAAGCTCATACAAAAACAGATTTAACGCTGGCATGGTCGGGAAAGAAGCAAGTTGTTAGCTAATGCCAAGAGAGCGAGGGTTGCGTCTTCAACACAGCCCGCAAGAACGCAGACGCGTTGAGGGAACTGCGCGGGGCGCAAGTGGTTTTCGAGAAAAGCGCGCGAAACAAGAGCAACAAGAACGCTGATGGTGCTGCATTTGCATGTTTTTCACTTCTGCAGCGTGTTTCTTCCCCACGCCCTTACCGGAGGCTTCCAAATTGGATGAACCAAAGGACGAAACGATGGCTAATTCCGGCTGAGAGCTTCCCGTTGTCGTTCGGCCGGCATCGGGGCTAATCCCGCCGAAGGCCCCACTCGTGCGGACGCGGCGCCGAAATCCCATTTGCAAGCGCCCGGACGCGCCACTCGAGTCCCGCGATTCCACCTGGACAGAGCTGCAAACGTTACGGCTTCCCGGCCATTTTTTTTTTCTTCCGTCTCGTTGGCAGCCGGCGCGATCGCTTCGCAAACGTGCTCCAGGCAAAAGCTTAGCGAAATCTCCGGGGCTCGCCCTACGTTTGGTGGCAGCGCACGGTCTTGCCGATGTGCGGTGCTCTTTGGCAGCGTAAAACAAAGCGCGAACGGCGGTAAATGCCAAAATACGCGGAAAAACAGGCCGCGGCGTTAACTGGAGAAACACACTTTCGCCATCAGAAGTTGCGCTTCGCGAGGCACCCCTGCTCTTATTCTCGACCCCACCATTGCACTCGTGATTACGCTGCGGCAATACTCCCTCGCCCTTCGTCTCTCCCGGTTTCCGGGCCACGACCAAGTCGAGAGCCTGTCGCTGCGCGGTCGTGGCAGGCTGAGAAACCTCAAGGGAGGAAGGCGCGGCCTTGTCAGACCGCGGAACAAAAGCGAAGACGACAAAAATGGTGAGGGCCGACAGCCGAGGAGCCCGCCAGCGGGGCAACTTCAATCGGCTGTCAATATTTCTGGTTAGCTAGCTCCGGTGCGCAGCATTCCAGACATTGTGCGCTCCGGCCTGTCGAGAGAAGTCGGCCACGCGACAGATGCAACTCGCGGAGGTGTGTTATCGGCGCCGTGTTCCCCGACACGTTCCTGACGTGCCGCCCAAATGACAGGGCGGGTCCCCCTCTTTCACTAGACATTCGCTCTCTCGTCTAGCAGAGCTCCTCGAGGCCATTAATTAAGGCTGCCAACGCGTTTCCTTGCACTCGGGTGCCACGCTTTTACTTCGCTCGCGTCTCTTCATTTTTGTGCTAGAGGCGTCGCAGCGGTTCAATTAAAGTATCGGACAGTGGCTTTAATCAGTCGCCGGAGTCTTGGTCGGCACCTCGGCGTCGAACATGGCTGCCGCGAAGGGAGTCGAGCACCTCGGCTCCCACTTCCCGGTCGCCCTCGAGCCGCCCTCCAAAGGTCAAACTGGGCGGGAGCTCAAAGTCACGCAACCGCTGCCTCCCAGCCATTGTGCACAATGGATTTCTATGCCCCCAATTCCGAGCCTTTACCGTATTTTTTTTAAATTTTATCTTGTTTCTGCCGGGACTCAATCGATTCGCGGTCAACCAGCATCTTCCTCTTTTCTTTATTTGTTCCTTCACCCACCCCGTCGCACTACTTTTCTTTTGTCTCTGACGGCGCAATCTTTCCAAGCCATAGATAGCGCAGCTTCTGCCTCAACAGGCTTGGCTGATCGCGCGAACAGAGATTACGCTGGATATTGATGCCCTGTTCCCGCCTTCTTTATTGTTCTCATTGTCTGGCACCCTCATTTTTACGGAGGTAGACAAAGGCGAACTAGGAAAGAAACGTGCTACCTTTTTAATCTGGACCGCTGAAGGACACCACCAGAGCGGCGTACTAACAAGTCATTGACATTTTTTTATGTTTATTTCACATATAGCTTGCACTACTCTAAGCGTCTATATTACACTAGGTTCCGCCATCGTACCTGCGCCATGCATCTGCGAATAAACGACCACGTGTTCAACGAAAAATACCATGAGTGATGTAAGAAAAATTATTCAGATCCAACGCACATGTTGGCATCTATATGAAGCAAAGCTTCCGCGAAGTCGGTAATTAAATCCTATAAAACTAAATGCGATGCGTGCAAGTGTCTGAACTGTTTTCCTATAAGAAACGTGTAATCTTATGCAATGTTTACGCATCGCACAGGTCACAACTTTAATGTGATGCAATGTTTACGTTTATATGCGCAAGATCGTTCACAAACTATGGGGAAATGGAAACAGTAATGTATGCGAGTGTACGCTGTGAGACGTCGACGCAGTGATTTCACAAGGACAAATGCGATGCTTGACGTTTGTCGAGGGAAGGATGGTGAGGAGAGGTATATGCAGATATAAGTACGACGCGAAAGGCAGTCGTAAGGTTAATTATTATTCGCCCGTTTCATTCGTATGTCTTTGGCTTCACTTGTAAAATGGCGCCCGCGCACGCGCCGTGCTGTGTGACGTGACGCACGTGCCAGTCATCTCAGAGAGCTAGTTGACATTAGAACGAGAGAAGTATATACCTGCAATTACGGCCTTTAATTGGTAGAGCAATGGGGCTGTTATTCCGAGAGACCGAAGTTCGATCCGACCGTCGTATACGTGATTCATTTATTTTTTTTGTATGAGCTATTGAGTAAAACAGCGGCAGCAGAAGCAGCCATGGTCAGAAAAGGCCAGGGGGACTCGCAAAGAAAGCCTCGCGTTCATATCGATGTACACCATATGCTTTACCATTGCTAAACGTGCCGCTTAGCATGATGGCCCAGCTAGAAGGCAACTATCGCGGAAGGCCCAGTTTGCCCCTCAACTCAGGGGAGTGCAGGAGGTGCCCCTCAGCCTACATACATTGGTGAGCACTATTAGGGTGAACATCTCATTAGTATTCAAGTTGGTATAACTTTCAACATACCTTCTACTTCAGGGGGGCAATGTGCTGAATACGACGCTAATGATGATGCCGATAAAATGAATAATAGGTTTGTTTGTTTTGTGCGAAACATCAAGTGCTATAGGCTCGTGAATACTAATGAGGTGTTCACCCCAACAGTGCTCCCCACTGTACATGCAGATGAATTAGCACTGGGCGCATTGGGCGCCTTCAGTAGGCATCGGAAAGACAAGCCCGCCTCTTTCCTCGTCCTTTATCTCGTATTGAGGTAAATGGTGCCAATGCTTCCCTGCATTATTTGTCTGCATAACTCGTCAGCTACTGTCTCTTAGACGTAAGCGCGCCTCAGTACCCTATAGGCCTCTCCATCTCTGGTATTCACGGCAAGTGCAGACATTATGTGTTCGCTCTGTACCTGTCAACCCTTTTCCACCTATCTGAATAATATTACGGTCTTGTACAAATTTACACACAGGCATAAATTCATGATACCGACGAGAACGCGTTTGCTGCGTCCTTCTGTCACAACTTAGAAGCATGGCACGTTGTCCGTGTACCATTCGCAAACTTGATCCCAACTGCGGGGGTTGGGGCCATCTACGTAAAGCTAAAATATGCGAAGGATAAATTCAAGGCTCACAAGATTCTTCTTCTGAGTAACTCTCGCGCAGCCCTTAGGTGCCTAAGGAGCCCGAAAATAACGGCCTTGTTATGCGTTTCATTGGCATCACTACCCGTCCTGGTTCCTTAGTGGCTTTGGAGTTGCGCTGCTAAGCAAAAGGTCGCGGAATCAAATCCCGGCCTCGGCGGCCACATTTCGATGAGGCTGAAATGCAAAAACGCCCGTGTATCATGCATTGGGTGCACGTTAAAGAACCCCAGGGGGTCGAAATTAATCCGGAATCCCCCACTACGGCGCGCCTCAAAATCATATCGTGGTTTTGGCAATTAAATCCACAGAATTAATTTTTTTGGGCCACCACTGCTTATGTGACTGTATGTCGTGGTGTCTGTGATTACCAGCCGGTGGTTACCGTCGTAGGTGGGTATTGCTGCAAATGAAGGGGCTGACTGATGGTCTGACTTCTCGGACGCACGAGCCCGGCATTTCTTCAGAATTTTCCTGCCATATTGATAATCCTCGTATCTTATCCGCCGCCACCTTCTCAGACAGCGCCCTGACCACCGAGATTTAGTCAGAAGATCATTTCCTTGCCGTGTTAGCGGGCGTGTATTATTTAGTTGTCTTAGTGAAGTACCAATTAAGCTTCGTGTAGAGTCTCTAATCGTCGCCAAGCGGGCACACCGACAATAACGGGCTACTAGCACATATTTGTCGGTGCACTAGCTGCGTTAAAGGAACAGTTATTGGTAGAACTGTAATCATTTGTCATTTACAATGATGAAATGTTATTTTTTTTCTCATTTGTTGTTGTTGTTGCTTGTTATTTTTCAAACAGTGGCGTATCCCCAAAGAAAATGGTTTCCTCTACTTTGTTGTAGCCTCGCCTTCTACTGAGATACAAATGTTCATCTCCGCGCATGCTCTGCTAGCGAAGTGGCCAATGCGCAAGTTCGTACGTGGCGACGTAATTAACAGTGACAGAAACCAAGAGCTATACAAACGAAGCAGAATTGACAACTTTGGTCTAGCGCACAAGGAATATCTATTGCGACTAAGTTTACACAAGTCTTCATCCGCCTTTCTTGTTTTTCTTTATTTGCCTTGTGCAGTTTTGCTTTCGCTGGTGTATATTAATTAAGCAGTCTGGCAACGACGCTTCCGCAGCGCATGCTTGCCTGAACTTCTCATGGGAGTGAAGCTCGTGCCAGAACTGTAAATTTCAACAGCCCGTAGAACCAGCCACCACGGCACGAGGAGGAAACGGCTTGCTCTATAATCTCGCATGCCTGCACGGCGATAGTCATGCATTCATTTCGCAACGCCAGATTTTGCAACGCCAACGTTGCATATTTCCGCACTGGTGAGGAAATGCGAACGCACTGTACAGGCACCCTTCCTGTATCTCCTCGGTGCTGGCAGCCACGTACGCATTGCAACCACTTTGTCACTATTCCCCTACAACGATGTAAGCCTCCACACATCACAAACTCAGCTCCGAGAACACCAGCTCACAGCAGATGTGCGAACAGTTAAAATGTATCGAATGCAGGTGATACTACTGTTCCCAGAAGCGTGCTATAGGTGCTTGGTTTCCTCGGCTAGGAAGCTTCCACAAAGTTTGAGTGTGGTCTTTTCTTCAGAGAATTGTCAGTTGCTATTGAGTTGGCCCACAAATCGGCCCCGCATGTGCTGAGCGGTGTAATACTGTTCCGGCAAACTTGTGCGCAAAGGGAAACGAAAAAGCGTTTTTGGAGCTTCCAAACATACTCAACAAGAAAAAGTAGCATTGTTCACTTTATTTTCCTGTATAGAAGGGTCATACAGTTATTGTGCATACGTTTTTCTTTCTTGCTTCTTTAATGTGGACTGCATTGTAGTTATATCTCCTTCTTTCTAAAGAGTAGGCAGGCGTTGTGCCCCTTCCGGTGGCAGTTGCCAGCCTGCTCCTCGCGTTCCTTTTCCTGTCAAATGTATATATGTTTTCAAATCAAATAATAATAATAATAATAATAATAATAATAATAATAATAATAATAATAATAATAATAATAATAATAATAATAATAATAATAATAACTGTAGTCGTGTACAGGCGTGGTAGCTGTTCCATGACTTGTGAACTGTTAGTAAAAACGCATGCTTAAGTGCCTTTTGTATCCATAGAGCTTTATCCTTGGCAAAGGGTTTCTCTTTTTATTGCACGTCGGAGCAGAGAAGCAGCCAGCACTTCCCCATGTAAGGAGATAGAGATAAACATAGCCAACATCTCCTTGCATACACTTATTAAAAAGGGGGTGTTTTCGATCCTAGACACTGTAGGTGATTTTAAGCATCAGCTTTAACATAATAAACATTCAGCGTGTTTTGCTAAAAGTGCAGGCTACTTTGTTTTGCAGTCTCTTGCAGAGTGATAATCTTAGAAGCGTTCATAGACACAGTAACAGTAGACTCGACAGCGCTAAAGAGAGAGAGATAAATGAGATGCGAAAGGCAGGGAGGTTAACCGGAAGGTAGATATCCAGTTTGCTACCCTAAAGCAAACACGTATGCTACGCATCTCAAGATCATGCTGTTGGAACCATCCATCCGTTGCTCATGTTCATGCACTGGATGTCTGTATTACATCTACCGCGACTGCAAAAGCACCACGCGGCCAGTCTCTCAGCGGCTCTTTCAACGGAGGCGCCGCAATTTGCCGGCTGCAGGTGCAAAATATGCAGGGACAGTGCTTCGCTGACGCGTATACGCTGATACGGCGAGGCGATCGCCGGAGAAAGACCATTTATCACACGTGCACGCTGAGCGCGCATATTCTCCTTGCTCGCCAGTGCCCTGCATCCACGTAATAGCCTCCGCAAACAAACAAAAGTAAACAAGTGTGGGCGTAGATGCTGGCTAAGGGAGGCAGATGGGAGGAAGGGGGGTTGGCGTGGTAGTTCTGGGAAGTAATGCGTGCTATACGTTGCATTTTAGGGCCTTGGACCGGGTGAGAATATAATGGACGTCGTTTCGCCAGAAGAAGAAGAAGAAGCAGAATAAGAACAAGAATAAAGCAAGTCCTGTGAGATGCATCACCACACTACAATGGCGTGGTTGGCGAGCCCAGGAAGTGCGGGACGCTGGCCGGGCTCCGCCAACGCGTGTCTTCATCGTGCATCCGCCGACGTTCTGCGGCAGTCTGCCCCTGTCTCTTGAATTTATGATTACCCCAATTAAGCTCGAAACTCGTTGAAATTTGGCCGTTTGCAGACCTCATGCGGCACTCTTGAGTGGCCTTACGCGACGGCTTGGCGAGAGGACAGGGAAACGACGACCGCCCACGCGTGCCTCGGCCGAGGGGGGCGCCGGCGCATTAGGCTTACTCGTTCCACTTTAAAATAACGCTCATTAGCCTTCCGCTGCCGCTGAGTGCTTCTGTCAGCGACTGGGCGAGCAAGACAAAAAAAAAAAAAAAAAATGGAAACACGGAGACAGAGTCGCCAACTCGGTACACGTTAATGAAATGGCTCCAGGAGGCTAATTGA
Organism: Dermacentor silvarum; assembly: GCF_013339745.2. Taxonomy (NCBI): domain Eukaryota; kingdom Metazoa; phylum Arthropoda; class Arachnida; order Ixodida; family Ixodidae; genus Dermacentor; species Dermacentor silvarum. The sequence continues at coordinate 31,109,335 of NC_051154.1, forward strand.
AATACATGGGCTAGATGGGTTTTCAGCGCTTCGCTGCTCGCTCATCGATGGCTATACCGCATGACAAGCTGATTGACGTCATAGAGTTTGCTCGTAACCTCTGTGGTGTGAAGCCCCTTTAGTAGACCATTCCACCAAAATCCTTTTCAAGCGTAAATGTTTCTCTCTCTCTCTCTCTCTGTGGTGTGAAGGGAGGGAGGAGGTAATGGTGCATTGTTTTAAGCTGCACAGTTATAATCCTGAGATAGACAGGTCAACGATTCTCAACACGCTTGATGTGTGTTTTTGCACTTTCTAAAAATACAGACCCCCCTTCCCCCCCCCCCCCCCCCCCCCCAGGAAAATAAATAAATAAAAAGTAAAGGATGACAGCAGGCCGAATAAGCTTGAGCGGAACAGCGAATAGGGGAGTACTGGTTTACCTGTTCTACGCGGTTTGTGCTTGCGTTACTGTGGCTCTGGGACTGAAGAGAGAGAAAGACGGTGGCTTTAATGGTTAGCTGGAGGTGTTATCTTGCTAACAATCTGGTATGCCATATACTCCAGGTGTTGGGTGAGTGATACACAGAGTGATAGCACGAAGATAATAACTGATTGGTGTTTACACACTTAAACACCAAAAAACTTGAAAGTAGAACGTGAATTGGAACTTGCATAAAATTGGAACCAGTATAATTACCTAACTGTAGGTTTTGAAATGGTTGTCTCAACTCTCAAAGTTACGTCAAGTTTCCTCGAAATGACGCCTGAAGCATGGCTGTTTCACTAAGTACTGTCCGTGATTAATCAGGCACATAGGAACGCATGCTGCCGCGAGTGTTCTGCATAATGGATATCGCCATTAAACCGGTGCCAATAGACATCCACAGACACGCACATGCACACTTAAGCTATTTAATATAATTAGGAGCTGTAGATTTCTGGGAAACAGGAGGACCCTTCACTGCACGCAACGCGCAGGTTTGTGGAGCTCGAAATTAGAGTCGCGGAGCAAGTGTAGCGCAATCATTAGCGCGTGGATGTCATTCAACTATGAAATGCAATTGCACAGAATATGCTGCAAGTTCTGATATTGCAGCTGGCAATGCTGATTTCGATAAGACTCTCGAGAGTGCGGGTGGGTATATAGTGCGGGTGGGTGATCGGCATTGTAAACACCTCAAGCCGAACCATGCAGTCTCTTGCATGCAGTTGGCACAATGTCATCGCCGATAGCACTGAACACAGTTTATGACCCCCAAACGCATAGGATATCACGGAAAGCACTGCACCCTCGGTTGAGCCAGAAGTGAAACCTTCCAGGACTTGATCCTGAGACCGGCACTCTGCTCACAAGTGTCACGGTGTCACGATGACCAGCAAGAAGCATTGTGAGGAGAGGACCAACTCATCTCTACACACCTCTAAACGCAGAAGGCGATAACGGTGGTTATTACTCGTTGTAGTTGGAAAAAGGTGGTGTGTGTGTGCGCGTGTGTGTGATTACAACGCACCTTGGGCGATCGGCTGACGCCGGCAAATGGGAAGTTGCCAAAGCTTTCAGGGCAACTATGACGTAGGCTGGTATCCTCAAAACTATAATACTGCTCCAATGTCTTGCTGCACTCCGGTAAGTACGATTTAGAAGGATACGAAAAAGTGCATACGTACAATGTGAAGCACTTAAGACACAATAAGGGGTACCTGGTCATTGTGGAATCAGTGGCAATGATTTCGCAGATAACGCTGCTCGCACATCACATCAAGAAGAGCTCAGCGTTCCAATTCCGCTTTCGAGGACGGACGCCGCAAGGCAGCTTCGACACCTGGCACGCAGTCTCTCACTGACCGAGTGGAACTCGCCAAACTTACGACTTACACGACTACACAAATTAAACCCCTCACTGCAACTCCAACCTCCATTCGGACTTCCTCGACGTGAAGCTTCGCTTCTCTGTCGCCTTTGGTTAGAAGTTGCCTTCACAAAGGCATACTCTACATTAATTGGAGTGATCGACAGTGCAGCATGCGAGGTCTGCGGCACCGACGAAACTATCGACCACCTGCTGTGCCACTGTCCACGATCAGAAAGACAAGAACTTGCTAACGCGCTAAAGAAACTGGACAATCGGACGCTTTCCGTGCAGGTGCTGCTGAAACAACGCCCCCATGGCTCGTCGGCCCATAAAGCGGTGAAGACACTTTTGTGCTTCTTGAGGACGACGGGCTTGTGTCAACGTCTGTGACTATTAGTGCAATAACATACGTGTCAGCGAACTCACCGCTAATTTCCCTTCTTTCCTTCCCTCCTCTCTCTCCCTGTCATCTTTGTGTTCCCCTTTCCCATTCCCCCGGTGTAGGGTAGCCAACCGGACGTTATTCTGGTTAACCTTTAGCTAACCCACAGTGCTACATTTTCAATTTTTTCGCGAGTTGCTTCAATTTTTTTCTGAATGTCTCTGTTAGGCCAAAACAATTTACCTTCTAGTTAGAAGGACAGAGAAGAAGAAAATAGAAAGACTTTAATGCCAAATACATTAGCGTTACCAACCGCTATGAAATGCTACGCACCCAGGTGACCGTATAGATTACGTACAGTGATACCTTGACGTAATCTGATATTTTGACGTAATCTCGCTCCCCTCAACCGCTTCCAAGCCTTTGCGGGCATGATTTGCCAAACGACGAAGGGTCCATGGTGTGTGAACAGGTTACGTTCACAAGCCGAGTGTAAAGATAGGCATTGGAAACATTTCCACAAAACGTGCATCCGGGCGCCAGCATTCGAGTCCTAAACATTATATATTAAAAAAAAAACTGCATCCAGGAAAGCATTATTAAGCCATCGTTCCCATAGAAGCCATAAAAGTGACCCAGTATTGTTGGCTCTGTTCGTTTTGAAAGGCTGCGACTTCAGAAGCATCATTATTGAACGTAAGTTGCTCGATCCAAGGGAGCTGATAAAATCCAAGGATTCAATGAGTCATGGACCATACTTATTTGCTAAGAATAGCTGAAATACTATATTTTGGGGTATTACGTGAGACACAATTGCGATGTTAATAAATCGCAATCAACTAGCGCTTTGTCCGTGCTACAACATCAGGAACACGTTGTCATAATATTTCCAGTGCCCAAGGTGGCTTGCAAATGATTGCATACCTCACAATGGGTCTGACGCAGTGCACGAGTAAGCTGTGGCACTGTACGGGACGGACTGAGCGAATTCTTTATGCATATTTACCTGTAAGAAAGCTCATGCGAGAAAGAAGAAAGCAATGGACGAAAAACATAAACAAAAGAAGAAAGACGGTGCCGTGCATCTAGTTCATTCATCTATGTTTTCGTGCCGTTTCGGCGCTGTTTCATGCATAAATAGTGAAACCTGCGAGGCTTTTATAGAGGTGGGCGATTTCTCAGTTATTATAGGAAGCCTATATTTTCCTACGGAAACGCAGGTATAGGCGACGTCTCGCGCATGGACGAGGACCCGAAACGTTACAATATATCATTGCGTTGTCGTAGAAAGCAAATATAGTTACTAATTTAACAACATTTCAGTGGTGTCTGTCTGTGAAACGTTTCACATTTATTAGTTCGCACTTCTGGCTTGACGTACCTGGCAACCTTGGAAACTTCTTCCTAACAAACAGCAGCCATGCGACACATAAAGGTAACGTCACTCGTAATGCGGCATTTGCTCGCACTTATTGAAGATTATATATATATATATATATATATTCACAGGCTGCCAATGCATTCTTTTTTTTCACGCTTACAGAGACAATGTATAAATTGAGCTCAGGGTGCTTGCAATCGCCCTCTTGATGAAAGCCGGACCCCGGCCGACGGTCGAATTCAAATGTTTGTTTGGGCTCTGCGACGTGCGCCACACGTCTTTCAATTTATTACACATATATATATATATATATATATATATATATATATATATATGAAAAAGGGAGACGGAGGGGCTCAATTTGTGTTAATCGCGACCATATAAAGCCAGCAGGCAATGAACCCGAGGAAAGCATAGGGGTACTTTGTTGTGGTTGACATTGAAATGTAGAAAATGAAGAAAAGGCGAAATGAAAGTGGACGAAAAGATGACTTGTCGCCGGTGGGGACAGAACCCACAACCTTCGCAACATTATCCTGTTCTCCGCTATTTTCCCACATTGCCAGTTCGCTTTACGTGGTCATGATTAACAAAACTCGAGCTCCTCTGTTACCCTTCTCGTTCATTCATAGTGAGGGTCTCGAATTTTGCAGCCTTGACGCCATTAGGTAGTAGACGAGGGTTTATTAGCCGCGTGTCCGTTCTGCTGAGTTCAGGTGTTAGGTGACATTATCGGGCAAAAAAGGGTGTTTCACATCCGCCTCACATCCATACTCGCGGACAACTTTCTGTGGCTATATATGAAGGGAAAGCTACGGGGGCAAAGCGCGCACAAGTGAGAGCGCTTCTAAAAAGAGTCCCACGTTTTAATCCACTTTAATTTAGGCTGGGGAAGAGAAAACATAAACACCTTTTTAGAAGCAGTTAAATAAGACAGAACATACCACTGAGTGTAAAAGTTCACTTATTTTGCGGCTTTTCCCTTCCGCGTCTGGGAAAACGCGAAACCGTCGCACGTGGATGCTGCGTCGATTCAGCGTCTGTTCCGAGCAACCAAAATCACTGCCAAACGCTGCCGGACTACTTGGCGCGGTAACACATGTGCAGCATCCACGCGCCCGTAGCTTACCCTTCATGGCCACAGAAAGTTGTCCGCCAGTATAGTACACATAAATATCAAAGTTAGTGGGCGGATAGATGGCCGTCGCTGTAACACATTTGGTAGGGCATCGCACGCGTAATGCGATGGTTGCGGGTTTGGTCCCCACAACCTTGGATATATATTGATATGATTTGTATCAATTCGCCGAAAACAACTGAGCTTGCGCACTGTGCAACCACTTCCCCGCTTTAAAGCACGAGGGATCATGGAACGTGCTCAACGGAATGTTCCCGAAAATACCACGGCAAACACAGAATTTCAATAAGGATACAGACTATGTTTTCCCGTATTTCTTGGAATATTTCCCGTAGCTTGAGGCGAGTTAGAAACATACAACTGATTGTTATATGCCATATATAGCGTTTGAGTAAAAGGGCACTCGGTCGCTGTTCGACCAGCAGCATTGAGATTTCTTTCAGAGATACAGGCCGAAAATGTGGCACTTGGCAGGCGAATAGCGTGTCTGAGATCTTTGTTTCATATCTTTCCTTTCCGAGTCTCTTTCTATAGCAGCGTTCGGTGACAAGTTACGAGTACTTACCACATAAAGCTCATCGAAGTGCTTGCACTGGTGCACTCTACCGAATACCTTTTACTGCGTAATAACCAAATCACCTGCCGTCAAAACCAAGACGAACTATATTCTGGCGTCTCGTGCGTTTATTTGCTTTTGACCAAGATCCTGGTTAAACTGCTTTCGTGTTGACGGCACTGCTTATGGTTCCGACAGTTCCAGCTGGTTCTCGCAGCTTCTTATTCATTTATATATTTTTTTTTCGCAACAGCGAGGCGATTTAGGATATGTCAGAATCAGCGCTCTCAAAGCCCGACTTCTATTACGTTTCAGCAAGGACTCAGCTGAACTAGTCGGTAAGACAAATTTGTCATCTGCGTCGCTGAGAGACAAAAATACAAGTATGACGCAGTGGTCTCGTAGTTTATCATGGCCGACTGCGGATGAAAAATGAAAGACAACAGAAACAGAAATGGCCACAATTTTTTTTTTGGCAGCGGGTAACAGCAGCGATAATTCATATGTTCATAATAGAGAGAGAGAGAGAGAGAGAGAGAGAGAGTGAGTTGTTGCTGTGGCGTTTATTGCATTGAGCTTGGTAACAGCCGAGCTGAAAATGGCTGCTGAGAATTTCTAGACAGTATCACCAGTTGTAATGCAAAAGGAATTCCGTCTTTGGTCTAAACAGCACACGGTGCATATATGTAGACTTAGTGCTCCTTGAACATAAACAAGTTTTCACGACTGCCGACTTTCTCTCGGTGGTAAATTTTCCAGACGTCAAAAACATAAAATAAAAGAAAGTACTGGCGCAACCTTCTGTCTACGTCTGCTTTATTCATATAGGTTTCAAAACTTCGATAACAATCGCTGCGGATACTTTGTGCTAAACTCTCTTGGCTCCGAATTGGCGGAAGAGAATTGAAAAGAAGGAAAACTTCAACTAAAAGTTATTTTAAAAACCCGACGTTTCAGAGCCCGACCGGCCCCTTCGGGGTTGAGATGGCGTGAGGCGTTAAAGTACTTGTATGCGCGTTCTTGGCGCTTCGACAGGCGCGCGGAGAGTTTTCGTAGACGTTGAGCGTAAACGGCGGGAAGTGTTCGTGACGAACGATTGATGTTATCCGGCGTCTTCTGGAAGTGCCAGGATTCCAAAAGGAGCCGCCGCTTGAGGTTGTTTCCTCCCCCCAAGACGAGAGCGCCATCGGGGCTAATCCGGTGATCAAAAAGCTCGCAGTGCTCTGCCACAGCATTGCGTTCTCTGTTTAGGTGGCGAAGGTCATTCTTGTGTTGACGAATTCGGTCCGGGAAGTTTTTAGTCTCGCCAATATACGACGCAGGGCATTGGCTGCAGGTAATCTTGTACACAACGCCCTGCGCCTTTTCGGCAGGAACGCGGACTTTTGGACGAGGGAAGAGGCTACCGACTGTAGAGAGAAGCTTGTTAGCGACGTCAACCCCTGCCTCTCGCGGCACACGGGCTAATGCTCGCTGACGCCTGGAACGTATGGCATCGAGACGCGACGCCGTTGAATTGGGTGGTGCGGCAGCCGCCGTCTTCCTTTCATTCTTGTTCCGTCGGCGGAGGGCGCGGTGAATAAATGCCTTTGTGTAACCACTCATCCTAAGGTCACCGATTGCGGTGTTCTTTTCTTCGTGCTGGAGGCGCGGAGACGAGCAAATTCGGCTCTCTTATGAGGCTTCGGACTACACAAAACTTGTGGCAGGTGGGGTGACTGGAATTGTAGTTAAGATATCGTCCGGTATGTGTCGGTTTTCTGAATACTGAAAAGGATAGGTTCGGTCGCTATCTTTTCACGAGACATCTAAGAAAGTGAGAGAACCAGATTTTTCGCGTTACACTGTAAACTGTATAGCCGGCTGTATGGAGTTCAATTGCGCGATAAAATTGTCCACCTCGGATGTCTTCACCAGGCAAAAACAATCGTCCACGTAGCGCAAGAACATTACTTGGAGGTGAAATTGCGATAATAGTTGATGATGGTAGGATCACGCCCGATAAGGGTGATGAGGACGGATAAGGGTTGATAAGGGTCAGAGCAATTCCGGTAAGGTTGATAACGACCGATAAAGGTTGATAAGGGTTTATGCCGGTCGGATCAAGAGTCGTAACAGATTAAAAGGCCAATAAAGCAAACATTTAATGAAACGTCTACTGCTTCGTGAATCGCGGAAAACAACATACATCGCGTCGTATGCGTGGAGATGAGCAAGTGGCACAATGCTTACGCATACTTAGACAACACCAGTGGAGTTCCTGCATAATTTTGTTATAACTCTTTTTAGGAACCATGTCTGCTTACTTGGAGATTAGATAGTTTCTTTGTTTTTGTTTCGTGTATCTGGAACTCACTTTCCCAGTCATGTATTTCCGGACTGCGAAATGTTATGTAGAGAAAGTTTTGGATAATCTTATTATAAGTATTTTCAGCGACACGACATAGTATTCTGTCTTAACTTGTTTCTTATACTTCTTTTATCCAAGCGCACTTCATTTTTAAGCTGATTCAATGGATAAAGCGATAAGTAAAAAAGGTGATAAAGAACAGTACGTTGTTTTTAATAACTTATACATTATTCCACCTCAGATAAGTGCATGTCAGTTTAGAAAATGGGGTGAACGGCGGCAGCAAAAAACGCGATCGCAGATCTTGAAATAAGGCTTAAGGCCCTCGCTTCATGGAAGCGGCTGCGCGAACTTGTCCCGCTCAACTTTAGAGCTCTCAGACCGAGACTGTACCGCTGATCGTCCTCTCGTACAAACCTCGTTTCTCGCGATGAAGCATGCTCCCAGCCGTGGCACAAAACGACGCGTGAGCTCCATGACCGCATGCTATCCGTGTTCCGGATAGACAACGCGGGAGGCGGAAAATTAATTTCCACCCTCGTCTCTTGGCGCTGCTGCGTGGGGGACAGGGCGACCTCCGCCATCCTGGCTATTTTTTTTTTTTTCGTCTCTCGTTCTTCGCTCGCTCCACAACCTGGCTTCCTTCTCATTCTTCGTCACCGATCTACTCTCTTTCTCTGGACAGCCTGGGCGAGCGGTAGCTGCAAAGCACGTACTGAATTCTACTCGTCCGGCGGCGGTGGTGGCCTTCCATTTCCGAAATGAACTCATCTTCTGGCCCGGCGCAATCGCATTGTGCGCCCCGTGCGTCTCTGCTCCGCGCTGATCCCCCCGTTGGTTGGGGTCGGTGGCCATGGGTCCGCTTCTCTGGCAGCGGCCGCCGACCCAATTATTTGCCGCGATTCCGGAGCGCAAGCTCCCCTTTTCCGTCAGGGTCCGGTATGCCCGGCCGTCGGGATCATAAGCTACGTAGCCTGCCTGCTGTTCATGACGTTTCGGGGCGTATATTTCACGAGTGGCGCCAGTCTTTTGTTATTAAAGTGCTATGAGCCGTCGCTCCCCTGATTGGTCGCATGAGAGGCGTGTGGCTCCTACTCTGCGCGTAATGCACCAGCATCACTGCTTGCGTGAACTTGGGAACCACAGTATAAGTCGATACAAGACTATAGGCATATCTTGTGGCCCAATTTACCCGAGTTGTAGGAGCGCGGTGCTTTGACGTCGTTGTGCACCTGCGCAGTCTATACAGAGGTTAGATGAAATATAGCTCCAAAACCGCAAAGAGGGGCTTAGGAAGCTTCGCTTTAAAACTACAGGGTCATTAGCTTGCTTTTACATGATATTCGCTGAGTCACGTTTAACACAAGTTTCGTGCATCCCACTCGTTTAGACGAAGACGTGCTTTTGCCAAGGTCACCGGTCCGAGGCCAGTAATGCGTCAGCGCAACGACCTAATCCCTGTGTCGTCGTGGCGTCGCCCATCAAATGGGGTGGGCCATCGTTTGGCCCACTCTTTGGCACTCTACCTGATGCCAGCTCCAACCCGGATCGCGAGGGCGCTAAGGGGACTCGGAACAATGACACTCCAAATGCACAGTCTACATTTGTTTAGGCTGTTTTCTTTCTGCGCTAGTAGCGTACAAACGGAAGGTTGAGCGAAACGAGATCAAACAGGGGAAGAAAATGGCACGATTAGGGTTGTGAGTAGAGCGGCACGCAACCTCGGGAGCGAGGGATTTGAAGCGTGTAGATAAATTGTGCCTGCCTAGATTCCCGAGCGATTTAATAGAAGTGAGGGGGCTGCGAAAAAATACAATAGAAAGCAACTGCAAAAGCGCGGCAGTCGAGGTGTTTCTGAGAGAGCTAGCACATCATTTCAGCCGTATAAAAAGACGGAATAAAAGCAAATAGTAATGGTAGAAGAAAATGCAAACCAAATGGATAAGAGAGGATGGTCTAGACGACGTTACCCTGAAAATAGGTTGCCACCCAAGAAATTTTGTGCAGCTGGGTGTGAAGCAAGACAGAAGAAGGCATCCATATATGTTAAAGAAACTCGCAATAATTTATAGCCTCCTTTTGCGCAGTGATTCATAATATGAAGTTGACCTTGGGCTATACTTAGGGGCATAGTGTACCATGCGATATGTTATGATGTATGATACAGAAAAAATGAACGTCTAAGCAAAATTTCTGGGCCATGATGGCGCACTATAGGCGCATTTTGGTAATGCGGAAACAGTTCTGAGAAACCAGTAGCTAAAATTTCCAGAACGTTATTGGAAAAGTGGAGATTTTAACAAATAACCGAGATAAATTCACTTTTTTTTTTCAAATGCACGATGAAAACGCTCGACTGAGGTATTAAATATGGCTACATGGAAGTTGCAATTCCGTAGTGCACAGGGAATTACGTTGGTCTGACGCAGCTGAGACCGTCACCAACGTAGATATTCACGATACTGCGAACGGTAGAGTGGCCGCATCAGCTTCCAGAAACCGCCTGACAAAAAAGTCACCCGAGGAAGTAGTCAGTACCTCTCGGCAGGAAGCCGGAAGCGGCTAGACTGACCCAAGCAACTCGCTCCCTTCAGAAAAGAGAACCCCTAACGAGACCAACTTCCTGGCACGGTGACGCGGCAGCCTCGATACTGACCTTTGTCCGCTGCTTTCATGAAAGAAATCCTCGGGGTGGTGTCGATAACAAGAGTCGGGACAAAGTTGAGTGCAAGAACGAGCAGTGGACTGAGACAGTTCCCGTGCTTCTTCTCTTTTTGATTACACTGGTCCTTGTCAGCTCAGCGAATTTATTTCAGCGATCTGCTGCAGGAAAGAGGTCCTGCTGTGTTCTTCAGTGAAGCGCGTACGGGAAACTTGTTAACGTCTAGACTGACGATAAAACACTTGCAACGTAAGCGTCGGTGTTGGTACAAAGTGATAGCGTTACTTTTCTCTTGGAAAATGCGCACGAGGGAAGTGCAGTGTGATTGGCAAAATCACTTACGACAGGGCCTCTGCAACGCTTCTTAAATAAATGACAACAATAAAACCAAGGCGACGAAGAGGAAATTTCAGGGAGAGGAAACTTGGAATCTAGCGAGCCGTTCTCCGCGCTGCAAGGCTGAAATATAAAGTAAAAGGCGGGCGGCTGCTGGAGGAACTCGTCGGAAGAACGAGCTGCGGGAATGATTCTGGCTCGATTAAAGAAGGGAATAAAAAAAAAAAACAGCACGGAGAAGCCAACCTCAGAAGGGAATGGGGACGCAAGCCTCCTTAATGAGTTGCACTGCGATCGAATTCCACTCCGGCGTGCGCCGAGAAAAACGCGCTCTGCGTCGGTGGAAGCGACCCACCGCCGGTTCGACGAGGAAATGCCTCCACCGGGAGCCGACAGCACTGCCGGCGTGCGGTCGCCTTGGGCTTCCGACGGCCAGGCCGAAAGAAACAAAATTGGTGGCGGTGCATCTGTTCGCGAACGCGTGCGGCCGACGGCTCCGCATAATGACAGAGGTCACGCCTTCACTCAGGTGCAAGCATCTTCGAAACAGATGTAAAGGCTTACACGGGTTTCTGAGAACGTTCTTTTTTTTTAACCACGTTATTTTACATACACACAAACCACGTGCAGATATGCCGGCCTGTTTCGAGTGGCCGCATGCGTAAATCGACGAGAGCACACGGCTCAAAGTGCGCAGCTCCATTTGGCTGCAGGCCCTCCCACGCAAGCTGAAAGTCAGCATAGAAGAGTTCCGGTGCAAAATAGAGGTGAGCGGGATGCCGCCAGGCAGCCTCGGAAGACGGATCAGCGCTGGTCGGGGCCCCTGGCCTGCAATGCCGTGCAGACCCTTACCTGAACCCTACGTTTCTTGGTTCGCGGCGGATAGAGACATACGGATGTACGGCGCCGCCCGCCGCTGAAGAGAAAAAATGTGTATGCGGTTCAACTAATATTGGGTGAGCCACCACCAATTTGAAGCCGAATAGGCTATCGTACACTTTATGTCGATGGCTTCGTGAATGTCGAATGAATCGCGCACAATCCCCAAACGATCAATCAATGCTAGGTGTCTTGGTCAGTGGACCGGTTATTTTTACAAGGTCGCTTATTACGGGCACATATTTTATGACATAGTAAAACGTGCGACAAGGTGCACCAAACGTCAATGGTACATGAAGGGAATTATTAAGAGGGCTTGCTTAAAAATGGTGATTGTTGATAGGCGCCAGCGTCTACACTTCTTCCTATTTTAAATTTGGAGCAAGATCTCGTCGTTAGAGCTTCAACGGCATTTGTGTAGCGCAATGCAACGCTGCACCAAGTTCATTTTTAGACAATCAGACTTCACGTCCATGGAGATAAGAACGCACATTGCGATAGCCATAATAGAAGAAATCATTCCAAGAAATTGCTATAGAAAAAATCATTCTCCAAAATACCGAGGGAAGTTTTTGCATGATGGGTGTTTTTATTGATTTCAGCAAAGCTTTTCATTGCATTAATCACATCATCTTACTACTTAAGCGACATTTGCACGGGATTCGCGATACGGCACTTGCCTTGATAAGATTATATTTGTAGAACGGGCAACAACGTGGCTCAATTAGGTAATCAAAAGTCGTCATACTTACCTGTACTATGTTGTGTTGCCCAGGGAAGTGTACTGGGTCCACTGTTATTTAATATTTACATAAACGACACATTGTCGATATCGATACCATTGTAAATTTTGTTATATGTTTTGTTATAGATTAGTATGATTCTATCAGGCCCTGATGCAAACGTTTGAACTATTAGATGCAATGAATTATTACATAATCTGTCTCTCTGGTCTACCGAGAACTTAATAAAAATTAACCCATTAAAGACAAACACAATCATTTTCCGAGCTAGAAATAGACTTTCAATCGACCCAGTTCCTTGTTTACGCCGGTGAAAATATTTGCTTGGTTGATGAGCATAAAACAATAGCTGTCACATTTTCTTCAAGCGTACCTCAGCTGGAACCGACACGTTGTTGATATTTGCGAAAAAGCCTTTAGTGCAGTCGGCATATTAGCTCGTTGTCGATGTCTTAGCCAAAAAGGCAAAACTTCAAATATACCACGCCCTCTTTTTGTCTCACATAAATTACTACAGTTTCGTTTGGGCTACCACGTCAAGGACTAATATATTGAAGCTTGAAACGTTACATAGCTAATCTAGATTATCTCTAGTCAACGCACCATTGGTTTCAGGATTAGAATCTTATTAAAGTTGAAAACATCTGCGTTTTCTCTTCTGACGCTTTTAAACAATTTTTTAAGATACCACATGCCTAACTGCCAGAGATGTTACCTCACGTACAAAAAGTACCGATATTTGGTTTATTCATAGATTTCGCTATAATTCCAAGTTCTAATCGTTGATGTATAATTTACAAACGATGCTCAATCAATACAGTCATGTAAAAAAACCTCACGGAAAAAAATAAAACTACGGTTTGGTTTTGTAACGATTAATTAATTTTTGTTGTGATGGGAAATTTAAAAATGCACTCGTTGTGATACTTTCATCTTTTCTTTCTTGGTTGTACCTTTTTTTTCTTGATTTATGGCAGTTTGTAGAATAGAAACTACAGTGAGGTCAATTAACGTTGTAAAACTGTACTTCGGTGATATTCCCTTCTTACCTGTCATGGTTGCCACTCTTTTACATTTATTGCATTTTTCTGCTCTTTATTTTAGATTTTCTTTGAGAAATGCAACTGTTATGTAGTCATAAGTATGTTTATCATTCCTTTCTATAGTCTATTGGTATGATGTACTATTACAAAATTTTCAGTGTTTTAGATTTACCATATTATATATTCTGCCTTTTGTTATGGGCAACGAACTGGCCGATGAAGCTGCTAGGAGGGCTCACGAAAATGCTGTGAAGGAACCCATCCCGCTATCAAGCTTTACACGCTTTTAGTTCGTTTAGCTTTAAAATTTTTTTTTACACATTCAAACTTGGAAAGCAGGAAATGATAGCAGGCTTCGTGGTCGCTGCAGGTTTGCCGTTTCTCGACGTGGAAGCGCCAAAGACAGCGAAGCTTAAACGCGAGCGCATATAAATTACCACGAACGTCGAACGAACCCAAGGACACGCATGGAATGAAAAATAGCCCCGCTGTCCCCTAACTTGGTTCCATTAATTACATTTGTGACGCCATCCTCGCCGAGACGTCGCGCACACAAAGCGAAATACCTTGAACCGGCCGTATGCCGGGGAATGGCTCCTTGACATGCCTCGTTGCCTTATGGGAACCAAAATACTTATTTATTACGAGATTAGCGAACGGTCTAGAGTAGAACGTACTTCGGAACCCAAAGTATGGTTACGCTTTTCACCGAACGCTAATACGTCAGCTCAAAGTGCCTCTTCTTTCATGCGAAAGCGTCAAATGGCTCATTGAGCGAAAAAGTCGTCGTCTATAGCAGCGAAACGGCGCCTAAATTCCCATTGGCTGAGACGCCACGTCACGAGCATGCCTCGACGGAGGAGAGCGGCCGAAAAGGAACATTTGCTGGCCCAGTAGCGCGCCAGGGCCGCGATTTTGTAGCGATGCCTTATGACTTATTTTAGAATAGTCTTATCATCCACCACTCACGGCCGGCTGATCCCGTTGATAACGCGAGCGGACCGTCGCTCTGACCACAGACAAAGCGCGATAAGCGCGAAAAGGCATTATTACTTTAAAGTCATCGCTACAAAATACTGGCCCAGGTGTTGCGTGAGGGGAGAGGGCATCGCCGCGACGACACGTGACCCTGGCTGTTGGAAACCTGTGTTATCCGCGCGTTCCTTGCCCGCGCAAGCTCTCGCCTGCATTCTAACCGCACCTTGGTAAGGCCAAATCAAAACGTGCCAAGCGTCTCAACGCGCGCGCTTGCCTGCGAGGAGTTCAAACTCTAAGGACCGGTCAGCGGCATTCAATTGGACATCAATGCTTTCGCATTCACAACTGATAAGAAGTGGTGAGGTGTCCTCGGATTTTTTTTTTTTTCATATTCGCTCTCGCGCACGGGTTCTTCCCCTCATGCAATTCCGCTTTATTATTTCTCTTTGTCTTATCTTTCAGTACATTTAACCCATTAAGCAAGTAAAGAGAAGCTAGCGGAATCTGGCGCTATAGGTAACTTCGTTGTCTCTCCTTCGCATTATCTTACCATCTGGTTAACCTCCCTGCCTTTCCCTTTCTTCTCTCTCTCCTACTTGTAATCTCTCTTCTCCCTCTTTAAAAGTGCCTTTTGAAGCTTCATTTATGGGGCTTTTGCAGCTTTGTGGAGAACCATGAGGCTAACTTGAAAACAGCAGACAGACCCAGGTCTTTACGGTTAGTATAATAACGGGCGGAAAACACGAGCGCACTTTACAGCGAATTTTCATTTTGTAAAACGCAAGCTCAGTTTTGAAGAAAGTGCCTAGCTGAGTGAACTTCACTAGTCCTATCAGTGAACGGCGTGCAAGAATCCAGCAGCAGAAAAAATCCATTTCATAATAGTTTGTGTTCCCTTTGCACCACTTTCTTTCTTTCTTTCTTTCTTTCTTTCTTTCTTTCTTTCTTTCTTTCTTTCTTTCTTTCTTTCTTTCTTTCTTTCTTTCTTTCTTTCCTTTCTTTCTTTCTTTGCTGGTACCAACTGACCTTGAGATATTTAACGTGAAAAGCAGGTGTGTCGGAGCTCCCACCCTTGCCCCATCACCAGCGCCATCCGTTCTGACTAACCGCCAGCGCGTGCTCTCGGATAATAAGCCTACGCTTCTCAACCGATTCATTTTCGGATATAAACAAGCGAAGAAGAAATATAAATCGCACAATTTTTTAGCGATACTTTACATTCGAGCTAACTGCTCCCGTCCCTCTCTCCGTTTCTTTTGTGGTTCCTAATGAACGCGTCCGCGGACGCAAAAGCTGTTTCTCAAACGCCGACGCTGTTTCTCTCGACGTTTTCCCGTACACGCAGAGCTGTGCATCGTGTTCGCGCGTGAAGAAGACGGCGAAAAACGAACTGTTCTTCGAGACGGTAAATGGACGCGCCCAGGAACAAGCTGTGCTAGCCCCCGCAGAAACGAACCCCGTAATAATGATTACTGGGTACTGAAATAACACCAAATGCGCCGACGGCGCCGCCGAGACGCGTACTTATAGAGCGCGGGCGCGACCGCGTGCTCGCGCCGAACCTTGGCCAGCGCCACGTAAGTAGTTGCCGTTCGTATAAGGGGAGGAGAAGGGGGGCGTAATTAAGTTGCGCCCCCATTATGCGCGCCGGTACGTATTCGCGCGCGCTAAGACGCCCACCTCACGCAGCGCGCTCTGAAGTGCGCATCGGCGGGTCGCGGCAAAACCGCACACGTGCGGCCGCCCGCAAAGACGGCGCGGCGCTATGCGAATGTTACAAATGCGGTAATTACCCGCCGCGGGCCAGCGCTGTGCGGCTGGTGGCTGTCGGAGTTTGCGCGCCGTGTCGAGAGGGCGCCGAAGCGACAGCTGGCTCGGGGAGGAGGGGCACTGAGGTGGCGGCGGAAGCCTTGTGAGCTGTGCGTGTGTGTGTGTTTTTCGCAACGAGGCAGCGGCGTTGTACTATACCTGCTGAGGGCTCTCTCCGGCCGCACTTCCCATGCATGATTCAAGCTGAGCACACGGCCGTATTTAATTCAGACTGCGGCCATGAGCAGGTGTAATCGCCAGGTGGGCCCCACACAAACGAGTCCCTCAAAACTGGGTCGCCGATTTTGCGGGAGGGCGGTATATGGCCTCAGCGAAGGGCTAAGCGCGCCTATATCGAGGGTAATTTTGAATTGAGAAGCGCATTGCAGTTCGGAATCCAGCGGGCAGCAGGCTTGGCGGCTACCGTACGCCACCTATTGAAAATGCGGCTGCAAATATAGGCCAGCTTCCTTCGGCGAGCAGAATAAACGAGGTTCTGAAAGACACAAAAGAAAGGAAACTGCTCCGCGGGAAGCTTTAAAACTTATTTGCACTGGGATGGGAGGCGCCCCCCTTGCACTTCCCTTGTTTTTCAATTTCATCAAACAGACCATTATAGTTGCAAGATTTTTGTCCGTTTTAGCGAACAAGCGCATATTCTGTCCATTGCGGGCTCATCAACCCCTTCGGCTGGTGATTTCTGCGCCAACGGCCGGGCAAAGAGACATTTGAACAATAGCGTTGATTTCTCTTTCTTGCCCTTTCTATCTTCACTTGCACCACCTGAACGTGAATGCCGGGCTAACATGAATTTTTTTTTCTTACTGAAGTGAATCGTAGTACCGTATAATGTAAAGGAACATGCCACGTTTGAATCGAAGTGTTGCGATAGTTACCGCCTTGCTGCGTGTGTTCAAAGCGCTAAGGCTCGCTGCCGGCATTCCACTACCTCCTTCAGCCTGACGTAATCTCCCGCGGGCCACGAGGCAGTACGTGATGCTATAATACCTAATAGCTGACGAGGGTGCTCGCCTGCGTCATTGCGGCGTGTGGCTGGGCCTGATTACGGTAAGTAATCTTCAGCTTGAGCTGAGGCAACGCTCACGCTGTATCGGCCGAGGAGCTGGTACGTATGTACATTCCCACTAATGCCGCCACCGCCAGCTTCGGCCGCCGTCTTGATAACCTTCAACAGATAAAGAGGTCTTTAGCGTAACGCTCCGCTCTGTCAGTAAGCTGAACTCTCGTCTCTGGCATAGCTGACTCCTTTGTACGCCACATCTCATTTACCTCCATTTTCCCATACCAAAAATCCGAAACAGGCGTAAGCAATAGAGCTCTCAGGTCAGACAACCACCTCCCCGCACAAGTATTCAGACTCTTCAGAACGTGATTACCATGGCGCCCTGAACTAGGCAGCTCGGCCTGTCGAAACGGTGACGCTACTGCAGTGAAAGTCCGGCGGTGTTCAGCCATAGCTCCCGTAAAGTTATCGTGCTCCATAATTTTATCTTGTAACTGTTGGACGTTACGGTTGATGTAAGTTGTTCCTTGCTACTGGGGTAGGTATTAGTGTGGCTTGGTTATTCACGATTTAAGGTCATGCTCCGTTAAAAGAGGTCTTGTATAAGGCATCTGATTAATAGGGCAATATTCTGAATCAACAAATTTCCCTCAAGGAGCAGTCCGTTTGAAACTACAACTACACCAATTAGAGCAAACAAAACTATTTTATTGGTAATGTACTTCAATCAATAATTCAAGTGATAGTTCCCTAGTTTACTCATGGGCTTAAAAGTTCTTTTACTCGGAGGCGAAATATAGCGTGTCAGATATAGCTCGCCTCCACGACTCTAAAGGCGACAGTGGAAATGCCATGTAGAAGTTGAAGACTCACCTATTGTAGCAATTTTATTCAACTCGTAGATTACGAAGTGCATTGGCAACACTTTCCCCACTAGATTGCCACTGGAAAAACTATCATGCTGCATAAGAAAGGAATCTGTCAGAACGTAATAGTTCAGGCATTCTTGTTGTTCATCGATGTATGGCCGAAATTTTCCTGCAACGCCCATGATGTAGACGATGTGTACTTTGGGTGAAAAAGACAAAGCCCCCATGCTTTGACAATCTTACCCGGCAGCCGTCTCGCATGAGTAGTGAAGGAGGTAGGACGGGGTCGATGGACTGTGTACCTAACTACTGCGCTAACGTATAAACGGCAGTGTTTCGATAGTTTCCTCGCTGCCGCAGTGGTTACACGCAGCACTATCTTCCCTTTTAATGCGGAAAGCAAAGGATTTTGTCAAAGTGACGCTAAGCCACAATCGCCAAAGTACTGTTCTCTCGGGTGGCGATAGGCCAGGTGGAGGACGAAGTCAAAGACAGGGGTCCAGTCGATGCAGTCGTGTGTGCTAGAAACTAGGTGTGTTCCACAACGATTGCGTCGCGTCATTCGCAAGCACTCGAAGTTTCGATACTGCATCTGTTCTTGACCGCAGGATTGGTTCCTTCACGCCGTTTTCATGAGCAAACGCGCTGGCCGATCTTGACGACTGGCCGCTTTCGGAGCAGACAGTCCGGGAACGCCGGCCTATACAGTTGTCACACCGCAAGTCGATCTAGGCACTTTTAAAGTTAGGAGTGAGAGCCCTCTCATACTGCGTGCTCACACTCCTAAGGAGCACGAGCATAGCACAGTGTTACCTAAAATGAAGCAGCGTTTCTTTGACCTAGGCTTGTGCACCAAGCTAACGTATGGCTGAATTTCAACTTGACCTAAGGTCGAGAGCCCGTATTCCCATAGCAGATCGTACTCTGGAATGGTTTGTAACAACGGGAGCCGACGAATCGCGATACCGGACATTATATTATCGAAAGATGCAGACAATGACTAACACTTCTTTAAACGAAATCCTCTGTGAATTGGGTCATACATAGGTAGTGGAACTTATTACCACCTTGCAGTTAAGCAGTGAAAAGCAAGTACACTTTGGCTATCACCGCGTATCAAACGCTCCTTTAGGTAAAATTGTTGTTCTGCACAAGTATATCGTAGACAATTTTCCACTCATTTCGATCACCTGTCAGGCGGTGCATATTTGAAACACGCATAATTTCGCTGGATCAGAATGCTCGCAGATTGATCACCCTCATTGAGCAGGCGCCACGAATGACTTTCTTCATCAGACCGGACCTC
The DNA here is from genome assembly GCF_013339745.2 of Dermacentor silvarum. Classification (NCBI taxonomy): domain Eukaryota; kingdom Metazoa; phylum Arthropoda; class Arachnida; order Ixodida; family Ixodidae; genus Dermacentor; species Dermacentor silvarum. The sequence continues at coordinate 31,128,626 of NC_051154.1, forward strand.
GACAGGCGGACGGTGTTCGCAGAGAGTAAACACCATCGTCGACGCTCACCGGCCGCACGAGCCGAGGAAGCGGCGACGAACGACCAGGCGGTGAGCGAGAACGGGGCCCAGCCGACCAATGGGCCACGTCGAAGCGCGGGTTGCGTGTGGAGCAAGTTAATAAAACAAAGGCGTGGCTCGGTGGTCCAGGCCGAGCCGTGCTCGTCGGCAGCTGCGCCGCAGGGGAAAAGCAGCACTCGTCACGCGATGTGAATGGGCCGCAGACGGCGGTCCCGGAATAACCATCGTGCCGGCCGACCTGTGCTGCACCGCAACGCCTCTGAGGCGCGAAGTGCGCTGCAGCGCAAGTGGCCGACGACTGCGCGCGACGCAGTGCGCTTGCGAGCGACAAGGTACATCGCGCCGGAGAGTGCACGTCTGGGAACATTACGTGCACTTCTTCGATTCCGTCGAGCCTCATCACCCTCGAACTGCGACCTCGACAAGCTGCGATTTTTTGGAGATTTGCGCAAAGTTGTGGAGGTTCACTTTTTGTCGAGCGGTTGCTTCTGCCCCAGGTTCGATGTTGTCGTGCTTCGCTTCGATTTAAATGCGTCAACCTTCGGTGATGGCTTTGTTTGATACTGTCTAGGCCTCCGCTTAATGCCAAGTCCGCTAGAATTTGATTCTGTAGACTCATCTTTGTCGTCAGTGCTCACAATCATTGATCGCCGCAACTAAGAAGCCTGAAAACTTCCCCAATTTTGTTACTTGGTAGTGCATTAAGCGAATATGGAAGTACCGTAGTATGCTAGCAGTTCGGAGCATTCTGTAAGGTTGCCACAGCGGCATTGTTTTTCTCCCTTCAACGAATACAGAACGTGAAGTTCTTTAGAGGTCTCCAGTCGAAACATTAAAAATAAATCTAGAAGTCAACACAGCATGCACACTTTGACACTCTTGGAAAAAGCTACTCGGGACGATAATATATTAAGTGATCAGTTGAAACGAATTTCATGCTTACGGGCACTTTGGCGTGCAAACTTTACTATGTGCACACCTAGCATTACACGTAAACAAAAGCATAGATTGTCAGATTTTTATCTTCGTCACTCAAAATGAAACGTTCATTCGATGCTGAGAACAGCACGACCTTGGGAGAGAACGCAATCAGCTAAAAGCCCCCGCCAACGTGAAAGAGCACCCGGAGAAAGGAAGCGCATGCCAAACTGTCTCCCGTGCATGCGCTGGCGCGTCGCTCACGGGTGTATGCAGGAAGCCGCATGAGGTAAGTTTTTTCGCAGCTTGCGCTGGTCTAAACACTCTCTGGCCTTTGCGCTCACGCCAGGAGTAGAAAAGTGAATAACGAGTTACTTCCGGAGCCAGTCTCGCTCGGATGGGTGGACAAAGCTCTACGACAGTGACGCCGAGTTGCAGGATGCGGGGCCAGACGCTGACTGCGCCCGGGCGTCGTGTCGGCCGGCTCCTCTGCCCACCCGAGCGGCGCAGCTTTCAAAGTGAGTGCCGCTCCAAGCGCTCCTCGCGACGTTCGGTTGGCCGAACGCGAAATCGTCCCGGAATTGTATTTCCTTGTCGGCCGCATACCCGACGTCGGGGCCTCGTTCTGTATGAAGCGAGAAAACTGGAGCCGCTTTTCTTCTCCCGTTCTGGCGCCATCGTGCTCTGTTTCCTTGTCCCGAATGTCAGACGGCCTTCCCCGGGGAATTCCTGCTTCGCTGATGCCTGCGAAAATATGATCGGCCTCTTCCCCATTCGCTGCCAACTCAGCTCGCTCCCTTTCCCTGCCGCTCCACTTGGCCCGGCAAAAGCCCGGCACGACGGCTGCAGCTGTATAGGGGCTGTTTGCCTTTGTCTGGCGATACTTGAAAACGCGCTGGCAGTTTGAGAAGCTGGGACGAACTGGGGAGGTGCGAGAGCTTTCGCTCCTGGGTGCGATGGTGGGCTATGGGTTCGAGTGCACTGAGGGACGAATGGCCAACGCTGACGCAGGCGCCTGATGGGCTAGGTGTTATGCGCACTTAGGAATGCTTGAGAAGCACTTCGAGCTTGCACCTGCGCGATTTCGCTTCTCAGCCGAAAAACTTTTGCAGAGAGGGTGTAGTTCGGCACCATTCACCTTCACGAGGAGCGTTCGCCAGAAAGAATAAAGATGATGTTCTTCATTGTCAGCAAATGTGACATTTGGTGGAAAAAAATTCTTTAGCTTGCACGACAGGAAGGCAAATGAAAGTAACCCCTGAAAATCTCGCGCAAAGGCAGAAAAACTTTCGTGAAACTATGGAGATGAAAACAGAAAGTTCCTGGCTGTGTCTCGTTGCTTACAGTGAAATTGCGAGCCTGCTTCTCTTTACGTTCGTCTATTTGTGGTGTTTATATATCTTTACATAAATGCTACTACTACTACTACTACTACTACTACTACTACTACTACTACTACTACTACTACTACTACTACTACTACTACTACTACTACTACTACTACTACTACTACTACTACTACTAATAATAATAATAATAATAATAATAATAATAATAATAATAATAATAATAATAGCTTTATTGGCGGTAAGACTTTCACCTAAGATACCTTTAATGGCACCGTAAATAATAGAGTAAACTAATTCATAGCTACATTGTAACTCGGAGTACAGGTTTATTGTGCTTATTAATGGAAGTGTATCCATTTTCACAGCCTCTAGCAATAAATGTACTCCACAAGAAATCACATTTATAGCTTTGACAAGCGAAATCGCTGACAAATAATAGGTTTTGCCCTTGGCCCTTGTTTACAAGAAAGCAAGGTCGCCGCAGCAAAATAAGAAGGGACAGGAGAAAGGTTTTTGTCGACCATTGTAACACAAGTTCTGCAGAAGGATAAAGGAAGCAAGCGACAACGGTCTACTTAATTTGCTACTCTTTTTTTTTTTTTTTTTCTTTTTTGGGGGGTTTAAGAGATAATTTAGTTTTCATAAAAGCCACAAGGCCATTTAATTGTAAAAGAAAAACAGTATATGATTTCTTCAAAAAAAAAAAAAAAAAGAATGTGCAAGCGGATGCAATCTGGACCCATGCATGGAATTCAACCGCCAGTTGTAATTCTATAGGCAAACGTGATCTCGCCTTCTTGGGCTTGTACGTTCGCCTCAAGTCTACACAACACACCTGTGACAAGCCGCCAAAGCAAGTCAACTAATAGATGCTGAACTGAATCCCGGTCACACTGGCCCTAATAAAGACTATTAAGGCCGCTTTCTTAGATAGCATAAGCACTTGTAGCGCTATCCGTCTAATGCGAAAAGTTCTGCAGCGCACAAACATGAAACAAACGAAAGAAATAAAACAAAACGACAGGCTTTAATTCCTATTACCCTTGCCTTCAAGTTTCAAATTTTTATTCAGCAGCACAAAACCGTTTAACTCTAAATGGTTTTCCTTGGAGGGGTGGGCAGAAGTTTTCTCGATGTACCACATGAGCCCCTAAACTTGTCTTGAAATTCAAGAACAATTTGCTAAAGAATATTTTACCCGAACCAATAAATCGTGGGATTCTTCTTCTTTTTTTTTTTTTGCTATTACAGCAAGTAGACGTATGCAGCCGTCAGAACATGAAAATGCGGAAAAGGCTGTTTTAACGCGGAAAGCAGATAAACTGTGAGCGGAGCGGGCTCAGCTGGCCGGATGCGGGCAGATGGAGGACTGCATGCGGCTACGCAGGCCGTACCTTGTTCAGGTCTGGCATAGATCTTCTGCCTACTTCCTGTCAAAATCTGTAACGCGACTTGCGCGCACGTTATAAGCCAGACCGTGTTTGAATAGTCGCGCCAATTAGCTTTCCACTCTCGAATTACCACGAGAAGTCCCGCCGATGCTTATCAGGTGCGTAGCTGTGGCCTTTGCCTACTTTATTTTTCGAAATAAAATGCATATACTGCTTTGTATCTTTTCAGGCACACACGAATACCTGCGGCTGACTGAACTATTAAATTGTCCAAACTATAAGGACACCGCGGTGAACGATCGGGTGACAATACATTCCATAAAGTATTTCTGCCTTTATACAACATTAAGGACCATACGTTGAAACACTGATGGATGTGCGTTCGTCCATATGAGTCAAATAACTGTCGCCAACACCTCTTGGTCATGGTTGTGCGGTTAGTTGTTTGCCTGCAATACACACGCGCTTACTTAAGCAAGAACCATCACGCAATCTTCGCCGGGTTTGAGGAGCGCCGCCCTGCGAAGTTTGGTCATCGTCAACGGCAGACTCGGAGTCAAGCGGGCACAATATGCTTCCTGAAAGCGAGACGGCTCCCGAAGCAGCGGCTCATTTTGCCACTCAAATGGCGACAGACAAAAGGGCAATGAGCAATAAAAAAGCCCCGTTCGTGGTTAGGCGAAATAACTCGTGATGCAGCTCACGGAAATCGATGACGTACGCTATTTGAGGATTCCACCTCAAGGTTGTAGTGCTCACTATTGATCCAGTGACCTGCCCCGCTAGCCTCGCCGCAGAGGGCCTAGTTTTTGTTTGACATTGCTACTTCATCAAGTGTACATGAGTGGCCGCTTCGACAAAAGCCGATTTTGGTCGCTACGGGGTCCCTTAATGGCTTTCGGGCCTCACTCGTTACTGTGCCTTACCTTGAAGCGACGCAAGCCATCATTTATGCGCGTGTCCTATAGTGTCCAAAAAATGATAAGTGGCATTATTCTGGAGCTCTGGCTAAAGTTGTATAAAACATTCCCTTCGTGAAAGTTTCCTTAGCTGCTGAGATGACGTCGACATGCAGGTGATTTGATTATTGGGAAGCTCAGGCTTCATATACATATAAGTTCTACAAAAACATTAAAACATTTAACAGCGATTTTCTTGTCTTGTCTTAATTTGGCCTTGGGCTATGGTTCTACGATTGATTGCATACCAATCCTTGCTAAATACCATTACATACAGGCTCGTATGTTGTGCGGAGAGAAGCGGCCTTTGGTTACCGTGTAGGCTACTCCGGCGGCCTACCGCCAGTATGAGTTAATCCGCTTATATCACGGCTAATGAAGACCATCGGCTGCAAGAAATGTAGTGGAACTTATTTATGAAAACATAGATACGTTGGCCTGAACTTGTGTGTAATTCCGCATTGGGGAAAGGAAAAAGCGGTGCACCAGCTCGTCTGGTAGGCAGTTTTTGTCTTTAATAGTTGGCACCCACAAGCACAAAATCAAGGAGGAGGAAAAGGAGGAAGGAAAGTCAGGGAGGCCAACCGGACGCGCGTACGGTTTGCTACTCTACACGAGAGAAAGCGTTAAGAGATAAAAGAAAGAAAGGGGAGAGAGAGAAAAAAAGAATTAACAGTGATAAAATGCTAGCGCGGTTGCGCTTACACCACGTGGAATAGCTGCAAACGGGGATATTCGGGGAATGATTTCATTTCAAGTGATTCAGCGCAAAGAGAAGTATATGGAACTAAAACGAGCACGTTTTGCAAGTATGGAACCCGAGCCATGGCTTGGCAGCCGTTTGGTAGCGAATGTGGTCGACGGGTGTCCTGGACGTGGGCCTTCGATATGAAAGCATCATTAGGGGACGGCCGAAGGGCCACCCTCATCGATACCCAAAAAGAAGGGGGGGGGGGGGGTGAAGGGGTGCAGCCGGAGCCAGAACAGGGTGCCATCGTTGTTATGGGCACGGATCACGTAGCGGGGACCTTGCTTATTGCCCGGGAAATGACACATAAACAAGGCGTGCGCGTCGGTCGATGGCGCTGCAGCACAAACTGATGGCCGCCGTGCGTCCGACGCCGGTCACGTCCCAAGCGTTGGGCGGCGAAAATTAACAAGACTGAACACACTACAGACGTGCCTCCCCGGTAGCCCCCGGCCAGCTATACGCTCCCCGGATTGACCGACGCGGGTCACTGCGGCCGCTCTCTCCGGGCCGAGGCGAGACCACGATCCGGCAGAGACGTGGACGAACGTCGGAAGGGGTTATCGCTTAACAGAGAAAGATGACGCGACTCAATCTTTTTCACTGGCCAGTCGTGATCGCTTCGACCAGTGGGGCACAAAAGTGAACGCTTCGCCGCCTGCCAAGAACGTTCGCCCTGAGCAGAAACGCCACGGGTATTAATAACGAGTGAATTTAACTTCCCCCACCCAACAGCTTTCCTTGCCGACTACAGAAAGCACAGCATCTCGGGTTATTGAAGTACACTGCTGGGGTCTTCGTTGTTTTTGTTGCACAAAAAACTGGCCCCTTTAATTAATGTAGCCTCTACTTTCCACAGCTTCCGATTCAGGGTGTTCAGGAACTCGAAACGCGTGATCGGGCCCGGCTGCACGGCTGAAATGCACCCACTGGCCTCGTGTGACTTCGTAAACGAATGGAGCTCACCTGGCGCTCGATCGGGATAACTCAATCCGCTTTCACGGAGTACGGTGACTCAATCCGACCCGCTTGGACGGTGCATGCACACGTGCCCAGGTCGAGTTAGTGGAGCGGCGCCAGAGGATACGTTCTATACTCTCGACCCAGCACCGGATATTGCTTTGATCTATCGTGCAGTGATCTGCAAAAAGTCGAATTTGTGAGCCTATGCCAATGTGAATTTCGTTTATATATAACATCCGACTAATTAACAAAAAAATCACGAAATAAGTTTTTACTAAACGCAGTTTTATGCATCGTAACAAGGGTAACTGGACCTCCAATGTATGTCTTCGAAAGTATGGGAATTATAATCTCCAAACTGGTGTCATTCTGAGAATTCGTTCGAAGTGGATCTACCCTGCGAACTCCCTGGCTACAATTTGTAACTTGCCACGTCAGGTGAACAGTTTACTTTAATAAAAACTTAATTAGGCAATGTTTGGTCATTAGTCGATTATGCATTTTGATTTCTCGTGCAAGTAATTCTTCCCTCTTCGAGTAGACTCCCGCTCAAGGACTAGAATTGTGCTATCTAGCCCAGGTGATTTTTAAGTGTGTCTTAGTGTCCTCAGGAACACCTGGCATACTAACAATAACGCTGGGACGATATAAGCCTCGTAAAAGCATAAAGAAGTCGCCAGCATCAACGAGGTTCTTTCTTTCTCTGTCATGAGAGAGAGAGAGAGAGAGAGAGAGTTGCTTTGGTAAGTTACCGGAATGTTCTTCAGGTTGTACGCCAAGTATGCCACTCCAAATGCTATGGAGGACGCATGAAATACACGTGGCACTCGTGCCACCTGAACGATTGCAATGAGGCTGAGGTGTGGACATCGCGACTACAACTGCCATTGCCATTCGTTTTGCAATCATCCGAGATTACCTGCAAAATGTGCCGACAAAAACTATACAGGAGAAGAAGTTCTCGGAGATGTTTGCCCTGTTCCACTACCGTCGTGCGACATCCCACGAGCTACGCAGGGAAAAGAACCGTGTCCTCGCGACAATAGGCTATAGAACCGCGCTTCCCTGAATGAAATAAGCAGAAAACCGCTGCATTATGCATGGGGCTTCTGGGTGGAAAGGAAAAATAAAGGAAGCCAGGCAAATGGAGCGACATCTTGAAACTCCACAGCAAATTGTTGGCGGTTGCCGGGTCTCTGTGTTCCTTGAGTGCGGCGCTCCAAAGCGTTCGCGAGCTTGAAATTCAAAATACGGTGGACGGTGTGTGCCGGGTACATCTCAAAAGAAAGTGAAAAACTTCGGAAAGCGCAGAGCTCGCCACGTCGCTGCTATCCGAGCGCGGCAGGGCGTACCATTTTTTACGTTTTAATTTCTTTCGCAGAAGGCAGTCGAACACAGCATATTTTTTTATTGGTTCGTGTTTTTTTTATACGTTGTTTCCCAAGGTTCCCCATTCGGAAATAAAGAAAAATGTTTCTCCTGAACATGCAAGAAATGGATACGATAAACCCTTTGTTCTTCATCCTGAAAAAAAAAAAAAACTACGAAAAGCAGATTTGTGATTTGTATAAAAAGACTGCTTGCTTTAAAAGGTAGAACCGGAAAAGCTGTTTTTTTTTATCAGTTAAAAATGTGTTACTTCTAAACAAGAGGAAAAAAGAACATATTACCGTTTTGATAAAAAAAAAATTTAGAAGAACGTGCACTTTACCATCGTCTTTCTATTAGGTGAAGAAAGCTGGGACGGTAGACCTGTTTATCTATCGTGTGATTTGAGTGGAAAGCGTAGTGAGAGAAAAAATAAAGAAAGCATAATTAGTCGCTCAGACTACTGCACATGTCGACGTGTTCAACTGCACAACGGCAGGTCAGGCGGCGCAAGCACGAGCTAGCAATGACGTTTTCCATAAACGTAGTCTTTTACAGTTTCCTAAAGGCTCAGGAATAAGTAATGATCGACTGAATCGCTACTTCTACTCTAAAGTGTACACTCGGGTGAAGAGCTAGTTTCCTGTCGCGCGGTCTCCAATTCTGTACTTATGAAATCGCAAATATCGATGCGATCGCGTGTAAGCCTACACATGGACCCCTCTTTACAAACATATTACAGACTACCCTTAGCTTTTAGACAGAACATTGGGCGAGCCTGTGATTCTCACGGACGGTAAGAATAAGAACAGCTCGTAGAACATCGACGAGAAGATAAAATGGCAACGCGGTGCCGCTGGATCCTTGCGTAGATTGCACTGTCTTCGGCAACTGTACTGATGGTAGATTTTCCATATCTTCTTTCATTCGCTTAAACTGAAATCCCTAGCTTTATGCTCATACGTTCTCCGTTGACCTTGTGATTAAAATTCGACACCATCAAGGTTATTCGAACTGGTGTGGAGTGGTGTGAAAGAAATAACAAAAGCTATAATATCCAGGCTCAGAGGAAGGATTGGGATTGTGCGGCTGCTGGTTTCACGACCTTGATGAAAGAGAGAGAGAGAGAGCCGGACCCTAAAGACGCTCCAACATAGACACAAAATACTATTGTCTCAACGAACCACTCAAAATCTCGAGTGGACAGCCGAAGAGAAGAGCAAACATGTAAAAGACGAAAAAGAGAAGAAGAAAAAGCGAACGGCGCTTAAACCGACAGCCCCTTTTACGGAACCTCGGAGACGGTATATTATGTATATATATATATATATATATATATATATATATATATATATATATATATGACTGCTCTCCCTACCAGCGTCTACAATGGTTGGAGGCAGCATGAGTGAGGCTCGCAGGAGGTGTTGCGAACACACGGTTCGCGGGCTCACTGGCGGCGGTGAGTTCCCGTTCGGCGGCGCCGTGCACTTTATTCGCGGCCATAAATTGCGGTCACCTCCTTGGTGGCAATCCTGTTGGCCCGTAAATCAGAGCATAAAGATAAGCCCGCTCGCACGCGCTCGGTGCTCGGCATGCGGGGCACGAAGCCGGGGATCCGGCGAAGACAACGATTCGGACGCGAGCGAACGGTACAACCCCCCTTGCCCCCGGCTCCCCATAACGTCGCGACCGGACGATGCAGGCGTCGCCACCACCCGGCCAACCCACCGACGCCGCTTGCGAGCCGGCCTGACGAGCCCGGAGAAGCCGGCAGCGAAAACAGACGGACCCGGAGCGATGTCTCGGCGTATAACACTGTGCCATAGCGCCTTAAGCGCGCACTACATCCGCCCGTTGGCATGGCGCCATATGTCCGCGTATCTATTCCGATACCTCTACCCACCTCCATTCGCTTGCAGCGGTAGTGCGGAGGTTAAGGAGTCAGCTTCTTGAGTGCGGGAGTTCGGGTGTGACTTCTGCGGTCATCATGTGCGCTAAATATACATAACTTGAATATACCAAAATTGGAAAGCGGTTTTTAAGGTGGCTCTCGTACTGCGTGCTCACATTCCTGCGAGCATCATGTGTGTCCCTTCCGGTGGCCGTTGCCAGCCTGCTCCTCGCTTGCCCTTTCCTGTCAAATGTATATATGTTTTCAAATCAAATAATAATTTCGCATCAACATGGAGATCATAGCTTCGCAGAAGACACAGGTAGGGGAGTACGAGGAATTAATTGTGTGCCAATGGCAAACAATATTTCCCTTTAAATGAGACTTAATAAATTTTTAAAAGAACGTTTGACAGACCTACGAAGACATTACGTGTCGCTCTACAATACCGGGCGATACACCGTATCGCCTCCTCTCACTCTCACTACAAGCTGTGCCCCAATGTCACGTGTCGGTCTTTAGCCCCACCTTTCAATTGACTATCCTATCAACAGCCTACCCAGCCGCTCTCACGTCATATTTTTTAGCGCTTCCCTTCACTCAAGTCCATTAGCGAAAGCTGTGCACCAATGTCACCACTCTGTTTTGGTAACACTGGAAAACTACGGCTGCTGTTCATTTTTTCCCCAGTGTTCCAAGTCCTTCCTACTGCGTGCTTCTTATGTTTATCCCATGTACCGTAGCATGGACTTCGACGGCTGTCTCAGGAGACATTTCTTCCATTAACGCTCGCCAACCTCTACATGCAGCAGTAAGATAGAACTTCCAATGTACAAAAAGATAGATCTCAGGATCAAAACAGCATACAGCGCCTTCTCTTCTTTATTGTCCTACTTGTCCTAAGGCTGCCTTCTTGCATCACCTTAATGTTGATATCAACAAGCGAGAAGACACGGCCATGTCACATTGGGCAAACGTGTTTGTTTACGCCTGGTCCGCTAACGAGTATGTAGCAATAAACAGCACGATCTTATACTTTATAGGAATGAGAAGTAAAGTTTTATGCCAACAAATCAATCAATGGGCCAACTTTCCCCCTTTCACTGCTCTAAAAATCGTTTCGTGAGAAATAAAGAAGGCGGGATGTTCGTAGAAATTTTTTAAGTGCGGAAAGAAAGCGCTCTAGAACCTGGCTGCTGCCTAATCTTTGCCGTGGCTTGCTCAAACATTCATTACCTGCCTTCAACACGTAATGAGCACGGCTTAAACGCAAAAGAAAGAGCAAAACAAAAATAGAAGCTCCACCGCATGAGATAGGGATAGATATAACTGAGGAAAGCTTTTCCTGCCTCGTGGCGGGCTATATCTATATTTAATCAAAGGCAGTGAGCCATGTTCTCCTTTCTGCTTTTCCAGTGCCAAAAGAGAAAGAAAAGAAAGACACGCACCTGCGTGTTTTTTTTTCGTTAGCGTCTTCGCATAGGACGTGCAACAGACAGTAGAGTGACGACGATACCACTGCGGAGTGACAGTGCACTTCGTCTTCAGCTAATAATGCCACGGAAAGCAAGGAAATGAGATGAATGGTTGTTTTGCGCCTGCAAACGTTGCTCTGTTATCACCAACATCGCAAACGGAACGTTCCCGCCACGCGTTCGCGATCGAGGCTTGCCTCGTCGCGCTAGAGCGCCACTACAGAAGCTAACTTTGGCTGTGTGAACGTGCGCGAACGTTTATACAGACAAAGGCCGTGCGGCCAGTCCATCGTGTACGTCATGCGGTTGCCGCGAGAAACTTCAGCACCTGATATCGGAGTGTCCCGCTTTCAGTGCGCAGCGCATGTCGCTGGTGAGGGGCTATCATCTCCTTTATCTCTTTGGCCTGCGGTGTACGACACTAGACGAATGTTTTTCACCCCAGTAGTTGTGCGTCTCGACGCGATCAGGCTCATCGCACTCTTCTTACTTTGCTAGAATTAACTAACTTAGGTGGACGTCTGTAACTAAGAGACGGTTTTTTTCTAATTAACATTTTTTTAGTAGCGTGACCTGCAGTGACCGGCCCTACTGTGCGTTCTCTTTTATTCTCTGAGATTTGTCATCGTGCCCTTTCTTTCCTCTTTCCTCCCCATCTTCCTATCTTCCATTTATATGTTTCCATCTCCTCCTTTCAAAATAGTAGGCATGCGTTGTGCCCGTTCCTCGCTTTGCCTTTCCTGTCAAATGTATATATGTTTTCAAATAATAATAATAATAATAATAATAATAATAATAATAATAATAATAATAATAATAATAATAATAATAATAATAATAATAATAATAATAATAATAATAATAATGCCGAGAACAAAAATCCAAAAGCCTTTATATAAAGTAGTCTCGCTTGTGAAATCTGAAATGATCGAACAGGTCTGTCGCACTTTCCTGCAGCTGTGAAGGGTAATATTAAGACCTATATGCACGCTCGTCCGTGCGGTTAAGTATACGCACTAATATCAACTGTCATTACTTCTATCTGGGGTTCGTAGCAAAATATTAGTGGCAGGGTTTTGGTATCTGGAATTCACCACTGCCTTTTGATCACACAAACTGCAGATTTACGCATTATTATTATTATTATTATTATTATTATTATTATTATTATTATTATTATTATTATTATTATTATTATTATTATTATTATTATTATTATTATTATTTCTACTATTTCTACCGCTGTGGATAAATAAAACTCCTACGTATAACAAAAAATTAACCACACTTAAGTTAGCTTCTTTATAAGCTGAAGAACGAACTCTGCGCGTGTCCTTTGTAAAAGCTGATTGAATTTTTTCGCTGGGTCAAAGTGAATATGCTTGTTTATTCAAAACTCGGCAGAACCATTTTAACCGAGAGCACGTGGCGAAAAAAAGCAACACAAAAAAACATGAGACGTTAAAAGTAAAGAGGGATACGTGTTTTAACGAGAAAGCATAAACACAACTTTAGAAAAAAAATCCTGAGAAGTTTAAAGACGTACGCAAACCTAAGCAGACAGAAAGAAAACAAAGATGGCCCCTGAGCTCAAGTAAATGCCGTAGAGGCAGAGCAGCAGCAAGAGAAACATGGACGCATACGGATTGCGGAAGATTACCAAAGCCGAGGCCATTAATCCCCTATCAGGAGTCTAATAAATGGAGCGCGGCCACCACATATCCGCTTCCTCTGAGGCTCGAAACCAACAAAAAAGAGAAGAAGCCGGTAAGCGAGGAAAGGAAAGAAGCTGATGAAAAAGAAAAAAAGAACTAGAAAAAAAAAAAAAAAACGGGGAGAACATGGCCAATGTTCGAGGAACGCAAACAACCGCGCGCCAGTCGCTCCCGTTTTCAAACAAAGTGCCAATGGAGGGCGGTTCGCGAGACACACGGAAAGTAAAGTGGTCGAAAAGAACAAAACCAACAGAAAAGAGTATCGTGCCACGAAAAAAAAAAATGCCCTAATTAGCCGAACGACTTGCGAGTACGGCAAACACGTGGGAGAGGTCGGGGGATGGAGTGGTGTCTTAACGTCCGGCTAAATTCTGCGCTGTCAAAAAGAAGAGCCGTTGTGTTCGAAGCGCCTTGTTTGGGAGGTCTCTCGAGCACTGCGATGGAGAATGCGGAAGGCGATGTGCATGATGTCTTTGACCGCGCATGGGTGACTCCAGGTGATCACTTCTCGGCCAGCAATTTAACGACGTCTTGCGAGCACGCTTTCGATGTTCTCCTCAATCGGAACATGACTTATCGAGTGCTGAGAATGTGTACATTGCGTTCTACTGACCCGTCGTGCACAGCCACGGATTTAGGTAGCACATAAGGCCGCATGAAAAAGCGTGTTGCGTTGCTAAGCACGAGGGTGCGGGATAAAACCCCGGCCGCGGCGGCTGCATTTCCATGGGGGCGAAACGCAAAAAAACACTCGTGTGCAGTGCATTGGGTGCACGTTAAAGAACCCCAGGTGGTCAAAATTATTCCGGAGTCCGCCACTACGGCGTGCCTCATAATCATATCGTGGTTTTTGCACGTAAAACTCCAGAATTTAATTAAATTAATTTAATGGAATAGCCCGTTTCACACGAACGAAGGCTTCTCTCACAGTTACAGCACGCACCGAACGCGCTTGCGCGGCTCCTCATACATTACCCGACCTTTGTTCTTTCAGAGGAAAAACAGGCATGAGTGCAGGGAAAGCTGGAAACTTGGATTGATCTCTCCATTCGCTCGTCCGTCTGCTCCGATACGCCGCAGCGTCGTCATCATGCCACCTGATCCCCTTCAACGTTATCCAGAATGTACATCACTAGTCCCTACGCTCACGCAATCTGGTTGCACAAGATCGTTTAGCTATAGAGTCGGCGACCACATTCGAGATAGTTCCGATACATGAAAGCGTGTCTTGCGCCGATCGATAACTTTGTAACAGTTGTTAGCCGGTGAAAGACGGTCACTGGAAAAAGTTAAACAATGTACTATCGACCAAAAAGTTTACCGACCACAGGATATCAGAAAACGCTAAATATCCGAGCAGCCTTTAAAAGTAGCCAGTAAAACCGTACATCACAATGTTGTTCGCATATACCAGTAGAGGCTGGAAATGAGAATACCAGGCTGCGTTTTGAGGCTGCAGAGATATTCAGCTTTTTGTTAGATCCCTTGATCCGTAAACTTTTTTTATCGATAGTACATGTGTCAGTATGGTGAAGAAAAAAGAAATCCACGGACTCATCATGTCAATCACAGAGATATGCAATGCCATAGCACCAGGACGATTCTAGAACTCGATGTCTCCTAACAAACATTCCCATTGAGAGAATCTAAAATTTTCCATTAAACACATTTTGAGAGATTTTATACAAGAATCCCCACCACTTCTATTCAGATTGTTCTCCCGCATCTAGGATTTTAGAGTGACATTTATGAGTAACAGTAACTTTTATAACAGCCGCAGTATAACAGCCGAAGATACACTACAGACGTGGCTCAAGTATTCTTCCAGGATTCGACAATTGAATTCATTTGTAAGTGACGCAAAAATGTGAAGGGCTTCTCCTTTGAATTCGGTGCCTCCTCTGGGCCTGTAACGCTTCAAGAGTAGCTTCGTGCTGTTCCGGAGTCTCATGCTCACTCCGCCACCCTCTCATTCTATGACTTAGCACGACAAACAGCTTTGCGTTATTCTGCCGTCGCCGTTTCTACAGCGTGACGTTTTGCGCTTTGTCGGCCTAGCGACGCCATCTCTTGACTGCAGCAGCGGCTGCCTCCTCTTCGCACAGGACCGCCTTCTTCCGAAGGTGATGCGACGCGACCGGCGCAACCCATCGAGCGAAGAGCACCATGTTTTACTTTCACGTGACGCTGACTTAAGTGCCTGCGCGTGCTTCCTCCTGCCCCCTTGACCTATTTTCATCATTTTTGTTTCCACGCGCCACCTCCTCTCTCAAAACTGTGTTCAATGACAACCCACAACACCGAGCGCCCTTGATTGATTCGTACGATGCTGATGTATTCAAACCAAACTTTGTCAACCACCTCCACTGGTGGTTTAATTCATGCCACTGCGAGAACGCGCAGATCGGAGTCGGACGACACAGCGATTCAGGCATGACCCGAACTGCTAGCCGGGCAGATTGCACGGGGTGCAGCGTTCGCGGCGCAGACTGAGCCAGTTGTGGCGTCCGTACATGAGTTTCGGAGGCAGGAGTCGGTTCTACGCTCATGAAGCTTAGCTAGTGTGCGAAGCAGCAATCGTTCACTACGCCACTCTCAGCGCAACAAACATTATCAGCGTTTCTCTCGCAAGTACACTTTCTCACTGTCTTAGATGTCAGTGAAAAAAATGTCCTCCTCTTTACGCCGCCATTGCCACTGTCGTGCCGCCGTAATCATCGCACCGGTTTCGTCACGGTGCTGTCGTCATCGACATGCCTTCGTGGTTGCCGTTTTTATCGTGTCGTAATCGTTACATACAGTTTATACAGGATTGCGGGAGTCTTGCAGAAAGCTGTGGGTGTTGAGAGAGAGAAACATGATTTCGTAGATCCTGGAAATGTTTGCCTGGCCACGCGCCCTGCATGCTGCTCCAGATGACGAGGGGGATATATGAAATGATTAATTTATGCATTGTACACAGGCAAACAACATACTGAATCGCACACACAGTAACAAGCCACTAGTGTGACTGTTCGAGGCCAGTGTGAGGGGAATCGAGGGAGTAATTGCTGCCGCACTAAATGAGCTGATATTGGTAGAAATCGCTGAAGGGCACAGCTTTCCTTTTTTTCTGTTTTTATATTGAATGTAGCAAGAAATTATTTCATGTCTGCTATGTCTTCTGACTTTGATCGCATGACCGATGACCAAATGGCGGCGTAGGCTCTCAAACAGAGAGGCTGGAGTAGCCTACAGTACTTCTTGGCTATTTATCTGAACGCCACCATTGAAAATGTTTAAATAAGGCAATTCGGATTCACGTTTTTAAAGAATTGGATGCAGCTTTCGAGTGTTTAATAAATTAGTTTGTAATTCTGCCTCGTCACAGAGTAGTAATGCTCGAACGCGTGATGGCTTGCCGGTGCACATATAAAGTAGTTTCTCTTACGAAAAAACTCAGTTGCTAGTACAGCGGCTCTGTCGTATTTCTTTCTGGCTTCTTCTGCGCACGTATGTTTACGCTGCCTTCATTGGAAATATTCCCTCCCCAGCTAGCCCAAGTTTCCATTTTGCCATTGTCCGTTTTTCAACATACGGACGCAGGTCCTCCTTGCTCGCGTTAAGTTGTATTCTTCAGGGCAAACGTAACCGGGACAAAACACAGAGCCATCGGGACAGCGGATGATGTCCCCAATAGTGGGAAGTGTCCCAGCTGAGTCAGAGCGTCTCGCTACTTCACTCTCGCAAGGAACAAGAACCTTCTCCACGTCCTGTAAAGCGTGCACCGCCGCAGCATTAGGCGAATAACGGAGAAGTTTACTTAGGGTATACTGAAGAGTGACGCAATAGTAAAGGAAGTTCATTCGCTCTAGTAATCAGGACCCGAATTCGCAAAAACGTCTTACACTAGAGTTGTTTGTAAGAAAAAAGTGCAGCCAATCCGGATGCCAGACATATTATCTAAGGCGGCCGGCTAGTGGCAAAGAGCACTTACGAAAGAAAAGCTGTTGCCAGATTCACAAAGCTTTTCTTTCGTACGTTCGCTTTGCCATTTGCTGGACGCCTTCGCTAATGATATGTCTGGAATCCGGATTGGCTGAAATTATTTCTTACGGAAAAATTGTAGCGTAACAAGTTTTTGTGAATTCGGGCCTAGATAAGTTTCGAAAAGCAAAAATCACCGCCCCTTCCACTCCATGAAGATTTGTCGAACAGCGAAGCTGTGTTAGTTACACCGAGTGTTACGAGTGCTACATGTGTTGCACGGGATGCAATTGCGTAAACACCGGTAAACACAGATCTACAACAGACTATGATTTGCCCTTTTAGCGCCATGAGCAGCCTGTGTTTGGAAGACATTAACAAAGTAAGCTACCTCTTCTTTCTGACTGAGAGCAAATTGTGAAAATATAGGTTGTGTTCTTATTCATTACATCTCCATTATTACTTTCATGGTTGGCTACATTGTTTTTCAAACACTTTTTTATGCGCCCCGCTATGTATGTTTCAATTTTATCGCACCACAGTAAAGTAAGCATCCGCCCTTCACATACTGTAAAAGCTCCGCATCTCTGCCAACTTTTTCCGTATTGTATCTTACGTCATAAGTAAGAATACATCCATAGGTTTTAATTCAGCGTTCTTTGAAATGGCTATTTGCGCCAAATTGTGAAGGAACCTGTCACCAAATCTTTTAAATCGAGGACAAAAGCTATTGTTTTTAGGGCAGCACTTTGTCATAATATTACAAAAAAAGAGAGAATTCCATAGGCGTAAGGTTTATCCTTAAACAGAAAGTTTCCGGACCACTACCCGTAACATCGCAGGCGACTGCGTGGCGTAGCATCTATGGCATACTTTGTTTGCGCTAGAGTGAGTACTCTTAATTGATTTTGTGACTTCATTAGACTCAACGTCTTTTTATTATGTGCCGTTCTTATCCATATGCATTTACATTAAATTCAACTTCAATGCTCCTCTATTTCTAAGTGCGAATTAAAGATGAACAACAACACACGTACTCTACCACCGGCACCATACGACACAAATTTCTGATACACTTTAAGATGTTAAGTTTGCAAGGCACATAATTAAAACGCTTGAACACATGTTATATAAGCATTGAATACTAATAATAAGCAGAAAATTACCGTTCAGGTGCTTGCCCAACAAGAACGAGACACCCGTTTTTATGGGCTAATGCACTCTGATGAATTGTTTTTTACTCGTACATTCTGTGAAAGATGGATACTTAAATAACTCATTTTGACGAGAGTTCGCTTCCTTATGTTGATGTGGGTGTAAACAGAACTTTTACCACCAGCAGCCATAAAGCTTACAAGGCAGTGATTGACGGGAAAATGCTTGACGCACGCATGCTTCCTTTACATGGGTTATAGTCGCTTGCCCCTGACGAGACCGCGGGATCGAATCCCGGCCGCGGCGGCCGCATTTCGATGGAGGCGAAATGCAAAAACGCCCGTGTGCTTGCGTTGTAGTGCACGTTAAGGAACCCCAGGTGGTCAAAATTATTCCGGAGCCCTCCACTACGGCGTGCCTCATAATCAGAACTGGTTTTGGCACGTAAAACCCCAGTAAAGAAGAAGATGGCCCCTGACGCTAAGGTTGATATTGCCTCACTGTAAAATATTTGCGTAATCTATCTGACAAGCGTCTTAATTCAAAAGTGCTTCTACACGTCAAACAGAGTTTCTTCATCTGAAATGTAATTAGATGGTTAGCGTACTGGCACAGCAGCGCGATCATGCGCATGTACAACGCTATAGAAATATTGTACATGGCACGGAGCTCAGTAACTTAGTCTCCTCGAATTTCGTATAGTGATTTCCTTTCTCCAAGCGAACAATGAAGGATAGGTGCACTAAGAAAATACAACAACAACGAGTTAAACGACAGGCCTGTTTTCGTGCATCATTAATTTTGTGTACACTGCTTTAGCATCAAACGTGTACGCCCTCGTCTGAAATACTCGTTGGCAATGAACCAATAGCGACAGTTACATGTTTGAGTGCTTATTATGTCCTCCAGTTAAATATCATTCCAAGCTACAACAAGAGCGCTGAATCTCTATGGTGAGCTAGACAGTCGTGTGCTTTAGCTTTTTATCAAAATATTGTGCACCTCTGAGAGAGAGAGACTTAAATGATGCCTACCAAAGTCGGTATCATCCCCCTGAAAAGAGCAAGGCAGTTTTGAGAGTGTGTAGCGAAATTTTGTCGTGTTACTCATTTCGATAAATGTGTCTAGTTTTCTGAGCAACTCAGCATTGAGTGTTACTGGTTACGACACAACACTGTCTAGTTTGTTCAAGCAAGTAAGCATAGAGTTACTTGTCTTAAGTAGCTCTCTAGCCCCACCGCTGTTCTAATAAACCAAAAGCGCCTGAACCAGTGTAACGAGACTGCATGAGTACGCCTTTCCATGCCCTTGACTAATTGTACTAAAAGCAAGGACTATAGGGTTAGATACAGTAGGAGGTGCCGATGGCAGTAATTCTTGTTTAGATGAATCGCAACTCAAGAAGTACCTGATAAATGACACAGTCATGATAATCTTACTATCAAAAAATTGTTTAACAAACAGGCAACTGAGGACTGGATGAACAGAGATTTGCTTAAGTTTACAGGCCTTTACTAACAGTATTAAAAGTGCAGTGCTCCCATGAAATGTGCAAATAAAACAACGCTACTTTTAATAAATCCTTTCAAGGAAAAAATATAGTGCTCTTACGCTCTGAGGCGGCTATCCGTTGAGCAGAACCCTTTTCATTCCCTAAATTCTAAAGGTGGCCTCAGCATAACAGCCATGGGCATCAATGGTCCACTTCTAACCAAGTGTGTTTACGTGTCGAGTTTAAGCTATAGATAGTCATTCGCCTCAGTGTAACGCTTGTAGAAGGCAAGGGCTCATAACACCGACTTTTGCAGAGCGAAACTTATTTTGACAGATACGCATCCTGATTACAAGGAATGATTTCATAATCATCACCATCATCATCATCATCATCATCAGCCTATATTTATGTCCACTGCAGGAGGAAAGCCTCTCCCTGCGATCTCCAATTACCCCTGTCTTGAGCTAGCGTATTCCAACTTGCGCCTGCGAATTTCCTAGCTTCATCATTCCACCTGGTTTTCTGCCGTCCTCGACTGCGCTTCCCTTCTCTTGGCATCCATTCTGTAACCGTAATGGTCCACCGGTTATCTATCCTACGCATTACATGGCTTGCCCAGCTCCATTTCTTCCGCTTAATGTCAACTAGAACATCGGCTATCCCCGTTTGTTCTCTGATCCACACCACTCTCTTCCTGTTGTCTCTTAACGTTACTCCTAAGATTTTTCGTTCCATCGCTCTTTGTGCGGTCCTTAACTTGTTCTCGAGCTTCTTTGTTAACCTTCAAGTTTATGCCCCTTATGTTAGCACCGGTAGAATGCAATGATTGTACACATTTCTTTTCAACGACAGTGGTAAGCTCCCAGTCAGGATTTGGCAATGCCTGCCGTATGCACTCCAACCCAATTTTATTCTTCTGTAAATTTCTTTCTCATGATCAGGGTCCCCTGTGAGTAATTGACCTAGATAAACGTACTCCTTTACAGACTCTAGAGGCTGACTGGCGATCCTGAATTCTTGTTCCCTTGCCAGGCTATTGAACATTATCTTTCCGAAGAGGCAAAGTTATGATTTATTCAGAACTAATTAAACTATAAAATGAAGGAGCAATACCCGTAAATAACCGTCGAATTTAAATTGTTAGAGAGAAGGCGCAAGGAAGTCATACTTTAGAACAATATAACGAGAACGCCAACGAACACTGTCGTAGTCGGCATGGAGGAGCGACATTTGCGCACCTTCCGGTGTGATAAAAAGTCGTCGACTTAACTTCCTTCAAAGAAGATAGCTCTTGTATTTCCCGAACAACTATACATTAGTTAAATAATACGGGCGCCATGACGAGCGGGATGGCCGCTTCCGCGTTGTGCACTTCCGTCGCGCGTGCCTGTAAGAGAGGTAATCAGCGCTAGATTGTTTCGTAGCGGTAAATGTGCATTATGGCAGCATACTTTTAGACACTGCTGGCAGCAGGAAGTTTCTATTAGGGTTCGGCGCATGAAGGCAGCCATGGGCAGTTTTCCCATCGCCATTCAAGGATTTTAACACGTGAATGTGACTGTTATCAAAAAGACATTACTAATTTACAATTTTCATATTGTTTTAGCTGTGTGCGTCTGCATTAAGCAAAGCCAATTTATTTGATTTTAACGCGTGCAGAGAAAAATACTTCGTCCATTACACGGCGATGCGGAAAGCACCGAGAAATCGGAGTCCTTACCCAACGTGCTGATGTAAATAACGCACCGTGAAGAACGAATGTTAACGTTCATTTCTGTTCAGATTAAAGTTATTATCACTTCGTTTAACTTTCGGCAGCATTTAATTCGGTGCACACTATATAGGGCATCGTATCAGCGGCAGAAACAAATCAGGTAGAACTTGAACCGACGTCTTTTGTGCGCAATTGTGCGGCAGATAGCAACAATGTAGTATTTGTACCATGAAGTAAGAGTTAAGAACGTGCGCTTACAAACTTCGTCTTGTCAATTTTCCGTTCCCACGCAAAGCCAGCCTCACTGCTATGTCGAACTTGTTTCTGTCACAAGAAATTGTGCGCGTGTACTTACATAGTCGTAGAAATGAGTAGTGCCTGACAGTTTCTCTTGTCGACAAAGTGCGCTGTCTCGTACGTTTAGGAACATCATGTTTAGAAACTGCTAGCTTTAGTCTGTCCCGTTTTTCTAGCGATCTTTTCAAACTTTTTCGAGTATCCGAACGACTGCACTGCCTTATTTATTCAAACGGCGCTAGGAATAAAACAAGGGCTGCTACTACTCTGCCCTTGTTTTGTTGGGAGACGAGCAACGCCCTGAATATTGCATTCCGCGCTCAGCACACCCCATCGGGAGGGAAGACATGTCGAGCACTCGGCCGGTGAGAAAAAAGAACAAAAAGAGACGAGCGTTCTGCGTCCGCGACACGATAAAAACAAGCCAACAGCACGCGCGGGAGAGTTCAGGGGTTTGCATTGGCTGCGCGAAAGGACAGGCGCCAGCTGTTCTCCGCCGCGGCGGTAAGAACAAAAAGCGCGTGGCCAAACTCGCAGCACTAAAAAAGAAAAAGAGGAAGGAAGAGGAGAACACGATTGGACTTGTGTGTGGACGACAGCCACGGGATGCAAATGGTCGCTTTTCCTCATGCAATGCACGTCGCGCGCACGTAGAAAGTTGGTATCGGCCGTGTACACAAAGGCATGCGCCTCCCGATCCGCTTCGCACGCGTTGCTTTCCTGGCGCATTGAGTCGTCAGACTAGGAACCGTAGCAGAGCTACGTTCGCAGCGAGCGACACGCTGATAATAAAAATAAACGTGGTCACACTCTTAGGGGGAAAATTAAACAGCATCAACGCGTTGCAACGCTGCGTGCATCAGGGTGAATGGCGGACAAGAAAAATGAAGGCAAAGCGCTGTGAAGAAAAAATGCGAGTTGCGAGCCAGCAAGCAGGGCCAACGCTGTCCAGCGCGCGGAGTCCGCAGCGTGGACCGGAGGCACTCACCCGAGGCAGCATCGGCTACGGCGGAGCTGCGGCGCGGGACCGAACCAAGCGAGCGGGCCGGACCGCGGCAGGCATAGCACTGGGAACCAGCGGTCGGAGGCGATGCCAAAAAAACGCACGCCCCCTCTGCCGGTGGCGAAGCAGCACGGACCACGCGGCAGCAACTCTTCTCCTCGCGCTTCCCCTGCTTTCCCCAAAGGCGCGCCTCTCACCTTCCCTACTTCCCCAGGCGCTTCCCTAAGCGTGCAGCGCCCTTTCTTCGCCTAGCGGCCGTCCGGGAAAGTGCGCCACCTCGGAGCGGCGCGCGGAGCGAAGCGCTGCGCGGGGGAGCAGTCCCGCCCTCGTAGAAAATACAAAGTGAGGAAGGGGAAGAAAAAGGAGGAATATAAAGGAGGGAAGGAGAGGCAGCAGGATTCAGAAGGCAAGGCGGCAGGAAAATAATGAGCAAAGGGGGTGCTCCACTCAGGCGCCAGAAACCCGTGGAAGTGGCGCGGCAACTCTATCCGGGACGACGGGCTTGCACCACTGTCACGCGCTTGCGGGCTCGGCAAACATGGGCTCCAAGTGCTGCGCCGTCGCAAGTCCACTGTCCTCCGTTTCTTGGGTCCAGCCGAGACAGCTCGGAAAATGACAGGCGAACGGAGACGTGCTTACGCAACGGCAGAGCCTCACAGAGGCCATCGCCTCGGGCAGCAAGAGCTGGTGAGCTATACCGGGGCACCTTGAGATGCGAACTTGAGATTAATATCCGGCCCAAGGATGACGTGCGATGTAATAGATTCGCGACAAAAGGTGAAATCGAGTGACCTAACGTGACCTGACGGCACGTTTACAATTTACGACAGTTCTCGCATCTTTCGTATGACGACTGATTTCAACATGTTCAGGCAATACAAGCGCTTTATAAAGCTCCCCCCCTCTCTCTCTCCCACTCACACACACACACACGCACACGCACACGCACGCACGCACGCACGCACGCACACACGCACGCACCACGCACGCACGCACGCATAGAAAGAGACTCTTCAGGCAAGTGTATTAAGCCACTGCCATAAGTACGTTTGCGATCGCTAAATATTGCAAGCATTAAAATAGTGAAAGTATACTGTGATACGGTGTCGGTGAGACAGTGAAGTGCTTCTAGTTTTATGTACACAGCACACTCCGACAAACACATATACATTTACCAGTCGAATGCATCAATAACAATTCTCAACACGCGGCCGACGTCACTCGTGTGCATGCTGCAAAGCGTATTATTCGGTTTGTTCTACGGTATCAAATTTCTGAGCAGAACTATTGAAAACAAATGTTTTTGAAGCAATGTACCTTGGTCTCTAGGCATCCAACACGTTTTTTTTTCGTTATTATTTTTTTTTTTGTCAGCGCGGATAGACTGTTTTTCTTTCTCTCTTTTTTTAATCTTGATTCAAGTGACAGTGCACTGAACAGCACTCTTCCAATCAGCACTGCATCAATTTAACATTCTAGAAGCTCTATCATACTTTTATATGACAGATTGAGCTGTTCACCGACAGTGTACGTTCCTAAGCTATGCTATATACCTGCAAAAATTGTGAGATGTAGAGAACCATGCACCCTATCCCAGAGTTGCAGACGAAATGATTTACGACGTTCTAAAATTTCTGTTGCCTATTTTGGGAATTGCGCAAAAAAAAAAAAAAAAAAAAAAACGTAACGATGTCACGCTCAACCCAACCTGGTACACAGGAAGCTCTGCACGCAGTGTGCCGAGTCAGTTAAATATTTCAGAAAATTTTTATTCTTACGTACCAGTTGCACCTTTTTGGTCCAGTTTACATATAGCATTTATCCGTTATATTTTGCGCAATAAAAATGTATAGATCAAAACACTGTAAGAAACAAAGGCGAAAACATGCCAACCATGCTCGCTTGACCTGAGTTTTCCTGACATGAGTTCTCCTGAACAACATGCAACCGGATGGCGCTCACTTTTCCTTCTTCCCATGCCTGTTTCCGCCCATAAAGTAACCACGCTCCTACCTAGCAGCCTTCAAGGAAATGACTGCGGTGCATTCCTTAATTCCTTACCATTCCTTAACATTCCTTAACGTTCCTTAACAAGCGCGTTTTTACACACAACAAATAAGGGTACATTATATGAACGTTATGCGAGATGCAGGGATGATTTGTACCAACTATGATTTCAAAACGCACACAATGAATCGGCGTGATTTCATTTTCGCAGCATAGAAATGCGGTTACCCCTCACACGTATCGGAAATGTGGTTGCGCGCTTTTACTAGAGTGCCTTCACCTCTGATCTGAGTAACCTTGGCGATATACTTTTTTTTTTCAGCTGCACAAAAATTTTAAAAATTGCCCGTGGTAAACAGCACACGTATAAACCTTTAACTAAATTACTCGATGAGGCGGACACTGCTTCTATGAGAAATCAAAATGCTTAATTCAATAATTAAAAATTTTAATTACTTACTTTATGGCACATTTTTCACATTACGAATTGTAGTCAATGAATTTCACTTGGAATGAATCTTCAAGACTGCGCTAGTTTCGAGGTATTAATTTTGAAAGTGTTCGAAAAACGCATTGGCGTTCCAGTTACTTTTGTCTTCAATGCGCAAAACAGCGTTTTCTTTAAAAAGTAAGTGGAACAACAGCGCATGTTTAGCGCAAATTTGACGTCGCATATCTCAAACCGGTGCCACCCTCAGAATTCGTTCCAAGTCGATATGCTTTGAATACTCACTAGCTACAATTCGTAAATTAAAATATGCGCCTCAACGTAATTAACTAAAGAGTTAATTAATGTCATTATGCAATTTATTCAATTAGGCATTTTGATTTCTCTAGATGTAATGGCCGCCTCATCAAATAACTTGGATCTAGGGTTAGAAATTGTGCCATCTGCCAGATAAAAAAAAAAAAAAAATCGGTGCAACTAAAATAGAACACACTGTATAAAAGAGAGCTGAGTGAAAAGTGACCACCGTCTCTACTTATTCGCACAATCACTCTAGCCCACCACACAAAAGCACAATGTCATACTTTTTCGATCACCCGCCGCGGTGGCTTAGCGGCTATGGTGTCGCAGCATCGAATCCCGGCCGCGGCGGCCGCATTTCGATGGGGGCGAAATGCAAGAACGCCCGTGTCCCGTGCATTGGGGACACGTTAAAAATCCCCAGGTGTTCAAAATTAATCCGGAAATTAATCACTACGGCATGCTTCATAATCAAATCGTTATTTTGGCACGTAACACCGCAGAAATTATTTAGTACTTCTTCGATAGGCTTAGATGTGCGGGAGGAGCATGTGGCCTACGCTGGCCGATGAAGGTGAAAGCGACATTTGTGGAGACGATGTCGATGACCAGATAAAGAAAAATGGTCGGCCCTTCCACTCCATGAAGATGAATGATAAGCGAAGCTTATCACCATCCCAACAAATGCAGGGTATATGTACCCGTTCACAGTGCTGAACGCAGGCAGTTTTCCCTTGAATAAAGATTCTTTACACCTAACGCGAAATCTAAATTCACCAAGGTCTTCTTCACTAGTAGCGTAATGTTCATCCAATTCAACACTTCCAAGGCATTGTGTGCTGTTCGTTGGAGAAGATCAGACTGATGAGGGACAAGTTGTTGTCGAACCACAAACGCTTGAGCTCGATGTCTCGAGTTTGCTCGGCGACAGTGGTTAGCAGCGTCCGCCCGCCATTGCCGCTTGCGATTCTTTAAAATTAAATTGCTTCAAAATGAAATTTGTTTGTCACGTAAGACAATGAATGGCTCATATCCCCTTAAGCAATGGCTCATATCCCCGTAAACTCGGCCTCCCCATTACGACGACAGACGAGACGTGAATTCTACGCTGGAATGACGAGTGGTAACGGAGCCAGCTGTGAAAGAAAACGAGACGACGACGACGAACGCGGGAGCAATGGCACGAGTGCGTTCGCGCGGTTGCGCCGAGGGGCGCCAAGGTGCCAGCTGTGGAAGAAGACGATGACGCTCGAGCCTTTGCTGATGATGATCGTTTCTGCGAACAGACACGGGCGTTCAGGGTAGACAATAAAACGCATCGTAAATTTCTAGACGGTATCTGCACCACAGACGCCTTCACATAGACGGCGGTAGGAAGAGCGCTAAGCATTATTTGAAGACTCGCTATCTGGTAACGCTGGGTAGGGGCAGGTACGTGCATTAGACGCAGAAGACAGTCAGGCACCAATATCTCGCGGCGTAAAATGACGTCATTGCCTCGGGAGGCAAGCAGGCTGGTTCTACCGAGCACTGAAAACGGCGTGCAGAGTGACGATGAACTCACGGTCCTTGTTACGACAGCGACAGACAACGGCAGCGTTCTTTGAAACAACGAGTGTCACGAACCTTGCCCAGATGCTGCAAGTTTAAGCAAAGACAGCAAAGAGAAAACGAAACGTAGGCGGTACAGAAGGAGCAAGTGCTAGCAGTGCTCTCGCTGCTAACGACATTTCTGGTCGTGTTGCCGACTGCCCGAGCGCTGAAACCGAGAAGTCCAGCTTAGGCTTGACGCTCCGCTTCGAGAAGACCCCAGGCACGATAGCTCGCCGCAGCCGCCGAGTTCAATGACTTCGAGAGCACGGCCTAAAGTAAATATACGGAAGCAGTGGCCTCACCACGCCTTCGGAGAGTAAAAAAACTGATGGAACAAAACACACTTGGGAAACACCAGTCTCGAACCGAAATCAAGCACGGTGCGTCGTGTAATTCTCCTGCAGGAGGAACCGCGTGTGTGTGGGACGTTGGGTGCGTTTACCTAAGAGTGTGTGCGTGTGCGGCGTGCGCGTGTGTACCTGTGTGTATGTGTGTGCGTGTGTGTACCTGTGTGTATGTGTGTGCGTGTGCGTGTGCGTGTGCGCGTGCGTGCGTGCGTGCGTGCGTGCGTGCGTGCGTGCGTGCGCCGGCTTGCGTTTCTCGAAGCGATCTTTCTAGAGCGCGGTTCCGCACACCGGTAGATATGCTGCCAACAGTAAGCGACGCTGGCGTCGAGCGGTGGCAGATAAGCCCACACAAGGGAAACTGAATTGTGTGGTGCAATTTGAACAACGAATAAAACACATAAAATGTAACTGATGCATTAATGGCCTCCATGTCAAGAAATCCCGTTCTGTGCTCTTAGGAGTGACGGAACTCTTGGTTACAATGCATTTATGTATAGTAAAGTCTCCGTGGTACATATACTTAGAAGCAGGCCAGAAGTGTGGTAACATATTTCTGGATTGCAAACCTGCTGAGATGCATGACCGCCAATCGACAAGCAAACATGCATATCATGGTTCTATTTTTTAATTCCAATTCTTCTTCGTAGCGGTTGCATCCTACATGAAAAGATTAAACAACAGAGATTGTAATCATATCTGCGAAAGTACCGGAAGACTTCTCAAAAAAATTTTTTTTTTGTAAGCTTTATCATAAACAGCTATTTCTGGACACTTTCATGCAGCAATTCACCAAGCGAACCAACTCAATGTTGTTAGTTTGAAAACCTTGAAAAGTTCTTTTATTTTTTTTTTCATTTTCCCCTGCTGCATTTTCGCGCTAGTATGTTGCTCCTATGTTGTCATTGTTTCTTATAATTCCATAATGTTCACAATTTCTGCTAGGTAAAAGGAAATAAGCTGCGAAAAATATTTACTGTCTGTATACGAGGAGAGAAGACACCCCTGGATGCGCCCCGCCATGCCCCATTGAGCGGCCCATAGCGCGATGCCCCGTTGAATATGCAGCGCCCCATAGCGTCTTATAGCGCGTTGGTGCAGTCCGTAATCGAATTATTTTTCTGCGCTAAGTAAGCAGGAGCCACCCTCAAGCCTTACACAGGACAGAATAAAGTGCCCTATACATTTGTGCGCGGTATCAGCAGCAAGGATCGAGCCGCGTGGGCAGATGATTAATCGAGGGCGTTGCGAACACTTACAAAAGACTGCTTCTGCGATCGCTGCCTTGGGCGGCCGGTGAAGAGCGTTGCCATCCTGCCACGATGTCGAGAGGCGGTCTCTCGTAGTGCCTTCTACCGAGCCGCTTGTCTCCGGTTCCCAACCCGCATCATCCGCATCCACCTTATTCCACTCCCACTATTCCATGTGCCTATGCCTTTAAAATCGCCAAAGTAAGAAACGCAGGCTAAAGGCGGAGTTAAGAGAACAGACTCCCGCGACGAGACCTAAGTGGTTTCACCACTTATCATTGCGCGAAGACCGTCATGTGTCAATATTGATTCCTACAATTTCCTCTCACTTATTGTGAGGTGGAAGAGAGACTCCGACAGAGATGATCCGGAGTTGTCACTTATTCATGTACAAGTTCATAAACGGCGTGTAACGCGCATTTTCCTGTCCTGCTCGTGTGCACACGTAAAGATGCTAATGAGACAAAACATATATATATATATATATATATATATATATATATATATATATATATAGAAGGAAAGCAGTCGCACACGTACGAAAAAGCGCCTTTATTAACGTTTCGGCCGGGACACAGAGCCTTCGTCAATACATACCGGGTATTTCTGCGATGAGTTTGACCAATTTTTGAAGATCACCTGTGGCAAATAGCACATTTCTTAACCTTCAGCTGAATTTATCAAACAGGCGGACATTACTTGCAAGCGAAATCTAAATGCACATTTGACAAATTAACAAAGATCACTAATGAATATTTAAATGATTTATTATATGGCACATATTGCAGTTTACTAATTGTAGACGGTGAGTTCACCAGGCATATCCACTTATAACCAATTTTTAGGATCACACCAGCTTCGAGATATTAATTGACTGGGGTTTATTTTTAAATAAAGTTGTTATCTCTCTCTGTCTCTCTCGAAGTTGGCTAAGAAACACATGAGCTTACCAATTACTTTTGTGCTTCAGTGTATAAAATTACGTTTTCATAAAAAGTAAGTGGAGCAACATTGCATTTTTACCTCGAGTTTGACTACACATATCTCGAAACCGGCGAGATCCTTAGTATTCGCTCCAAGTGGATATGCATTGTAAACTCACTCGGTACAATTGGCAAATTGCAGTTTATACTGTAAATTAATGAAGTCAAAGATAAATGATTTTGTTGATTAGTTGATTATGTATATCGATTTCTCGGACGAGTAATGTCTGCCTCTTCGAGTGGATCCGACAATATCAAGGACTAGAATTGTGCTATCTGCCACAGGCGATTTAAAAAAAAATGCTTAATGACTTCGCAGAAACACCTGGTATATATCCTCCTTGCTATTTTAAACCTTGCTGACTTGAACGCACACTTCGATAACTAACAAATTATTGCATAACAAATTTATTGAAGATAAAGCGGTCATATTTTCATACAATTCACTTGTTCTAAAGGGCTCTAAATTGTTTGTGAATACTAGACTTAGAGAAAAAGGCCCTTGCCGAGTTCCTACCGCTGCCTGCCTGTAGAAAAGCAATGAAGCAGTGACAATAGAGGCAGGTCTATGTAGCTCTGCTTATTCAAACTTTGTCTTCTACTGCTGCCTTCGAACACTGGCCAGTGTCCCCACGCGTAAAAGTCAAATCTATACATGGCACAGACGGCAGCATAAAAAAAGCGAGGCGAAGCCGGCACCTATTCGTACGAACCGCTCTAGCATGCGATTCGGTTTTTGAGTACAGGCCTTTATTTCTTTCTTTCTTGTTGTAAGCCCCATACATTTCCTTAACTTTCTTACTGTGTGATCCTTCACCGCTATTACTGACTTCCAAAGTTGCTGTCAGAAAGTGTTGCTGAGCAACATCATTGTATCTTTGTTTTCCTGGACCGTTATACTCTTGTACTGACTTATACTGAGTTTATGGAAATAAATGTAACATAGATAGCCACGCATTCGGCGTAGAGCCAATATTCACTATTATATTCAGGTCAATAACTGCGCTCGCCTCGGTGCCGCTCAACGTAATACTTTTGCAGAAGCAATATTCCTCATTCACGAGCCTCTGGCCCACGTGGCCCAAAGATACCTTTAGCTGTTCCTGTAATAAGCACTCGCAACTGGCTGCAAGTACTGTGCGTTGATCAATATAAAACATTCACAGTGCACGTCCCTTACACAGGAAGCACCATATTTTCATTCTTAACGATCCTTGTTGCTCTACAGTTCAGACGTGATTGTGTCCATCGATACTGACATTGTCTTTTCTTTCCGCGGAAATGCCGAGCGCATCATCGCCCATCCGCACTTTTGCGGCCGCTCATCGTCGCTTCAAGGGCTCTTGGCATATATATATATATATATATATATATATATATATATATATATATATATATATATATATATATATATATATATATATATATATATATATATATAAGAAAGACAGGGGGTTAACCAGATGCAAGTCCCGTTTGATACCCTGCACTGGGAGAAGAAGGGATGCGGGGAGGAAAAGCGAGAAAGAAGGGGAGACTAAGAGCACTACCTGCACTGACACGTGAATGCGCGCCCCAAGTGTTTTCTGCTGCAGCGACGCCATGGTCCGAGGACCTTCGACTGGACGGCTTTTAGAAGGTAAAGAAAAAAAATGAGCGCAGCTTGCACTAGTGGTGCAAGGCTGGAGCAAACAGCGGAGCTTGTGATCGACCATGCTACAGCCAGGGTCGCTATCCCGACAACGCTGGATACTCAAACGCAGACTCTCGCGTTCTCGTTCTCGAAACTCGGGATCTTCTACTCGACGACGCCTCTTCTCGGCTGCAGCTTCGGCACTGTATTCCGGATCGGCTCGCCGCCGACGCGCAGATGCTCGCTTGGCCACACGACGCGCTTCAATATCAGCGGCTTCTTCGGTTGTCCGGATCTTCTTTGGTCGTCCCAATGTCAAGGCTACATGTACTCGGCACAGAGTCGACGAGAGTTCTGCCGCCATCGCGGCGGTTCCGAGCTTTATCTCCCCGGTGACGTCACGACTAAGCACCGCCTCCACACAATCATCCAACTGTCAACGCGGCTAGGCAAAACGTGTAACTAGGCGGTAACAAAGCTTGGCGAAGCGACGACGCGGCCTGGCAAAGCGTTGACATGTCTAGGAAAAGCGAGGCACATGTGGTTGCTAGGCGACGCGAAGTGACGTCATGGCTAGACGGAGCAGGTGCGCGGTGTAGCATGCAGCTCGGCGCAACGGTGCGGAGTGGCGGCGAAGTGAGGCGCCACTCCGCACCGGGCTAACCTCCGGCTTAAACAGCTCCGCTGTTAAAATGAGAGTTTCACATGAAGGTACCGCTAAAAGCGGGATCCTGAACGCCCTCCCAGCAGACGATCGGCGGAATCCGGCTATCAATGCCTGCGATGAGAAATCAAAAACCTTGGCGAGACCGGAACGGAATTTTTATTGAAGATGCGTCAACGGGGCGCCGCGCCCCAGACACTAAACATCGGGCTGAGCAAAGCACAATAAAGCGCACTTGCAAGGTGCTGCCCTTTGACTTCGCCAACTCCGTCTCACCTGCGGTCACTGCAGCTCGAGCCACTTCGCCCGTCTGACTGCCCCACCCCATTCTCTGAGCTCCCATCCTTCGAAGCCCGGTGAGATAAAACCTATGCCCAGCACAAGAGAGTGGGTCTCCTTCTTTAAGTGAGATCGCGTAAAGAATTCTGTGGAAATGCTGAGAGACAGTATGTGCCAACTGCCAGAACTCTGATCAAGCATTCTGTTCGCTTGGTGGCTACACGAATCGGGATCAAGAACGGCAGCTTTCATTTTGCATGTTGCGTAGACGAACTATAAAACTGTTCTCTACATTAGGTATGGCGAAGTTTAAAAAAGCTTAGTTCAAACGTCGATTGAAGCCTGTGCGAGAATGCGCATCGTCAATTACCATAGCGGTTCGCTGTAAGAACTTGTGAAGGTGAGAACTTTCTTCGAAGAAATTCTGGGCGATAAATTTCACATGGAAGTTCTTACGCTAGAACTGTTTGTAAACTCAGCTGCCAGCCAATCGTGATTTCAGGCATACTGTTAGCGAAGCAGACCAGCCAATAGCAAACAGCACTACCATACGAAAAACTTTTTGAATTCGGTCTCTGAACCTTCAGCCTGCCGATATTAATGAAACCTTGCTTTTTTTTGTGCGAGGTCGAGAGCTCGCGAAGTGTCTTGCAGGTACTATTGTTGTGAAGGGCCAGCCTGTTCAGTGCACCTTTCATTGAGGCAAGGCACGGCTGCCAAAATGGTTACTCACTCAACGCTGAAACATCGCCCGTTTCCATTTGCCCCACGCAGGTGGTCAACGCGGTGTTTACTGCTATACCACTACAGTTCCACACCGCCAATGATGCCATGGATGCCACTCTGCCATTGATGCATGTGTTCTCGTTCTTTACACTCGGAAGATGCCAATTTCAGGTCAATACTAGCAGGTCCCGGTGATTACAAACCTTTACGTATATTTCAAGCCTCCGACCATCTCTTCGGTCTCCGTCCTCTCGTCGACACCGTTGCAGAGGTCACCAACGTATCGGCTTCAGCCAGCTGACTGGGATCACTAAACTATAGCCACGACCTACAGGCATTCAATACTTTTGTCATTGGCTGTCACAGTCGAACGTCTTTTACCAATGTTGCTCGCGAGGGTTTCGACGGGAATTTATAGCGCAGGCTCCTTTACCAAGCTTATCACCTATATGAAGAAAGCCGAACGCCAGGCCGGGATACGCTTATGCCCATTTGAACCATTGAATATCCGATGGTGGTAACGAACTACCGGCAATTACTCCACGTAAGAGCCACCTATCATGTGCGGTAGAGCCTGAAGCCCGTCATAACACATCCCGGAAAGAGAGGGTAACATGCTGCGTGCATTCCAAGCCACTTTACCCTGCTGGCCCACCCATACGGCTCACCATGTGAATCTATTAAATGTGAGCCTTAGGCCTGGCCCAAATTTCAGCCTCTTATTTCATACGCCCCCCCCCCCCCCCAAAAAAAAAAAAAAAAAAAGACGAGGCAGAAGCGTCTCGTAGCTTTCTTGCGACGCGCATTGACTAAATTAAACGCTTTGTATTCCTAGTAATCAATACCTACTCCAGAAAGTCATAGGAAGACAGATACCTAAAGGTTATCGTCTGCGTTACGCAGTGATACATTTACATTCAGTTACAATACTTTATGAATTGCTTTGTGTAAAGGTTAAAGGCAGTCATTGCATGCATGCTGAAGGCTCTTGATTTAACAAGAAATCGGAAGTTCCCACAAGCATCGCTCGAGGCCAAACAAGTTCCCTATGCAGACGCAATTAAAAGTTATGACCAGCAATATAAAAGCCTATTTACCTTAACTTTTACATTCGTTCTTTGCCACTTTTCTGCGTTACAAGCTTCCAGCAGTATTTATACGAACCACTCGTTTTACTGGAGCTAATAAATACGAACCAGTCATAAAACACAACATAGCATAATGAAACGAGCTAGATAATAAGTTAACTAAATAAATAATCCACATAACAAGTTTCAGCTAGCAAGCAAATTTAATTACTATTATCATAGCCCCAATACTCGCCGATGTCGTGATAGTACCTTGTTTAGTGATGGTTAGTTTAGTTAAGTGATAAAATTTGGAAGACCTCAAGGGAAATAAACGTGAATACTATTCAAGGCTCAATGTCTGCCGTCTGAAAAAGCAACATATATACAGCTGCGGCTATTTTTATATTTCAAATTCTTTGGCGAGTGGGAGAAAGGTTGTTTCCCTTTCTTTGTTGTTTTCTGGTGTAGCTGTCATTTTGTTTCTAGACTTGTGCGCTTTTACTTGAAATATTTCTGCCACTTTTTTAATTCAGTCCATTCCCGGAGAATCTTACATTATGCACTTCGGCAACATCGGCACGTTTCATTACAAGATACCTCAGACAAACACCAGATATTAGAGTCCTTTATTCTCGCGCGTTCCGGAGCAGCTGGAATTATAAAGCTACGTCCGTGACGTCATTGCTCACAGACGCAGCAGGCCGTCTGCCCGAATGTGGAGTCGCCAAAATTTTCAAAGAAAAATGTAAAAAATACAAGCGCACCATTTGAAAACGAGTGGCGCAGTGTCTGTATTGGGCTATACTTATTTTCAGGATATGTACTTTGGATGAATGCCTTCAAGAAATAATTCAATAGGGTTGCCTTGCAACGCAACACAATAGCACGTTCCGTGTGGTTCGGGTATCGTCGATGTCGCATTGTAGGTCTTTCCCAGTTACCCAATTGTTCCATTTGTGCGGCATGTGTCGTATCTCAATATTTAAAATATCGGTCGCATTATGCATTTTTTATTTGCCTGATGCATAGGTTTAGTCTTCGCACGCGCAAAATTCCGAAAAATGAAAATATTCATTTAGCCTATTGTCGTTCCTACGCCGTAGAACGACTGCAGGCCATATTTTATATTTACAGAGCTTTAGTTCAGTTTCTTTCTGTTTTTACATGGCTTAGCGTGACACTCTAGGGCGTTCTTTTGAGATCCCTAAGGGGCGCCTAAAAAATGTGTCATTTTTTCGCAAGTTGGCTATGACAGGCAGCAAGCGAAGCACCCGAAAGATCGCAAAATAAATGTAGAATAACACTAGTGAGGGACGTGCCGCGGCAACACGGCACCGTTGTAAACATCCGTCTCTCAACCGAAAGCCGGGCACAACTTGAGCGACGCGCTTTACCCAGAAACAAGCATCACGCCCCCGGCAGACGGGTGCGCTATTACCGCTCCCGCAAGGAAAGGACTTAAGGCGAGTGCTCCGTTTCTCGAACTCCTCTTCCCAAACTCCGACCAAATCCATGTCCACCCGCGTTTTCCCCCCAACAAACGGCTCGTTAGAGTGACTGCAATGTCCACAATAATGGCACCACTAATGATGATGACGAGCACCGAGACGCACCGACGAGTGCGGCCATAGGTAAGAAACGAAAGCAGGCAGTTGCCGCAAGGAGGGCTTTACCGCGCAAACAGTCTTTCGGCGGGAAAGCCCACGCACGCGCGCTGGCAGCTCCTCGTGACAGGTTTTCTTAACGGCGCCGACGCCGGCTGCGGTATTAAGAGCATTCCGACCGGCCGGCTTCTGGGCGCGCTGCATCGACCTTGGTTCTCCTAGGCCGAGGGCGCCGAATGGAGGAGAGACGAGAGTGAGCGGGAGGAAGGGGGAGGGGTTGTAAGGGGAGTGTTAATGCTGCCGCTTTTCGTCGCTGCCAGAATGCCCATATTAACTGCCTCGGAGAGCGCTGAGCACGTGCGCCGCATCGAGGTGTGCGTCCAAACGGGCGACCGCCTTCCGCGCAGACGTGCCACTTGCAGAGACGAGAAAGAGTGGCTAAGTGATTGTTTACGCCGTACGAGTCACGCACGAGGAGACGAAAATAAGTAAAGGCAAGGGACATGACATGGACATTCGCTTGAGGTGTCTAGCAGAACACAAAACAAGAAGAGTGATGTAGAAGAGCGGGCAGATTTGACAAGTGCAACACCTTTTGAATTTGATCAGTTAGCCCATTTTGATGGAATTGGAAATGTGGTCACTACTGTAACTATCTTCCCCTCCACCATAACTTCTTAAACCACTGTTAAAAATTATGATCTGTAGAATCATCATGGCAGTCAGCATTGACTTCAACATAGGTGGTGCCGTAG